>NC_056597.1:34188039-34206102 GCF_018340385.1 Cyprinus carpio
TTACTACTGTCTCCTCCCACCATCACCACTGACTTAGTGGTGCTTCGCATACTCCATGTATGCCTTCCCCCCTCGTTTCCTCGCTTCCTCCGTCCTCTAGGCTGTTACCCGAACCAATCCAAGTTAGCCATCTTGAAGATAAATCAATAATCTAACTGCACTGTGAGGATACGAGGACGAGAAGTTATGATGCTCCAGAGGACGATTATCGAGGATACATAGTGTATGCTATACAGAAATCTTATAGCGAAAAATCTACAGTGTATATATTATCCTCCCGCTTTCACAGTTATCCTATTTTAATTTATGGCTTTCACCTTTGCATTAAATAAACCATACATTACTAGATTTTCAACAGGGCATCTTTGTCTTTATTAATAGTTATTATCTTGTCCATAAGGTTAAATAACTAAACAAACGAAGGGCATATCCCTTGAGCACAGATGATGGGCTTTGGAAGTGTGCTTGAGTGATCAGAATATCCGTGTACATAGTTTTCAATCAGATTACTCCGTCCCATTTTCTTTTCCCTGCATACTTACCTCACATCCTAAGGCCTAGGTTGCTGGAGCTAAGACGGGAGGAAAGTAACAAAGAAAGAAAACTAAGGCCGCAAAAAAAAAAAAAAAAAAAAAGAAGAAGAATAATAATCACACTGAAGACCTTTATCACACTGAAAGGCGCCCCACGGGAGTTCCATGTCTGATACTGAGAGCTCATACAGGCTTCCATGTTCCAGTACACCCGGCTGCAGCCGTCGTGCAATCGAGCAGGGCTGCATCTGCTGAGCTTACTCTGATTGTTCGATCGTCTTACAATAGACCGACATGATAGGAAATGTGTGTTATTAGTGTAGGACGAGTAAATGGTTGTTTAAAAGCTAAACACATGCTGTGCAGTTTAACAAGCCTTCATTCTAAGCACGTTGTTTTTGTTTGTTAACTTGGACCACTATTCTGATTTATTGCATCACGAGATGTGTATGCTGCAAGTTTAATCTTCTGGACGCAGTCGTAAGTCACAACTTAATACTGGACTTTTTAAAAAAAAAAGAAAAAAAAAAAAAAAACACTTAACATAAATACGTGCTTAATTCATTAAAATTGTGGTTTTAAAAAGACAAACCAGTACCACAAATTTTTATAAAGCAGTCTAATTCAAGACAAGCAAAATTACCCAGAATACGAATGCAACATGTTTAATTATGTTGTTAACATTTTTCTCATATAAATTGAATGCTTTTTAAAATGTTTACTGTGGTCTTTTAAAACACGTTTTAATGCATTTGCCACTTTTCTCCATTTATTCCTTTAAATCATGAGGGAGCAGCTATCTTTCCTGAATAAAGGGAGGAAAAGTCTATGCTTTGCAATAGAGTAAGCAAATTCAAGTTTCATAAACCTTAAATGGCACAAGCAGACACATTAGCCCTGCAGATATATTATTATGTAACAAAATTGGATACCGCCACACTGTGGATAATCAAAACCCATTAATGTTACAATGTATTGGTTGTTCGTCTGTTAGGTCTGAAAGATCAGCCAATTTTAGCAAAACCATCATTTCAGGACACTGGTAGTTTACAGGCTAGGTTTCGTTTTCTTATTCTGTGCATTATAATAACGGCTTTCTAAAACTGCACAGCGTTTTTAGCTTTTTAAACTACTACTGTCCGTTGTGGTACCGTGTCTCAGGTTTTCACTATGTGGGTGGAGTTTTGGTGTCCGCCTGTCGGCACGATTGTGTTTCTGTGGGCGTTCCGCCGTTTGATGGTTCATTTTGCACCACTGTTCTCATCATCGTGATCCCTATATATTGGCCCGTCTTTTCGTCTGTTGTTTGGTCAAGAGTTTATGCAGGTTCCCGTCTGTTGCCTGGTCTCGTCCTTGTTTCTCTGGGCTGTTTTGATTGGCTGTGCCTTCCGAACCCCGTCCACTCTTCACCACCGGAGTGCACATACACCAACCACGGACTGCTCATTCAGCCTGGTCACGCCTCTCCTGCTGCATCTACTCCACCGCCACTTCCTGCTCATCGTCTTCCATCGCTGTTAACCACCTGTTGTTTCCCTGACTCAGTTTACATTCCTGGTCTCAATAACGTTACATTTAACTCTTCGCATTGCTTCCTCACCCATTTTTACCGTTACACCATACTCCGCCTACACCACTAACACACCATCGAGGCGGGGCATGAAAAAATAATCACACACCCAATGCTTGTGCACTTGGCCTGGTTTGTTGGCTAATAAATTCCACTACAACATCTCAAACAAAAATGAATATTAAAAAGTCAATGGTCATATACAACTTTCTAAAAGCAAACACTGAACCCTAGAATGGTGACATACAAATTGGGATTTTTCTCCTTTGGTGATTCTAACTTGTTAACATCAGGTGTCTTCCAGAATGGCCAACCATCACTCTCAATTAATCACAGAATTTTCACATTAACTTTTACACTGCTTCAGTGTTTGTATGAGTCCACACTCAGAGTATTTAAAACTGGGAGTTTTGCTGTAGTTCTCTTTTGGAAAACCTTGCAGACACTAAATGTGAGGATAACGTGGAGAACGCGCTACTTGGTCGAGACTGTGAACACATAACATCTGTCTCCTCTTGTGGCAAAATTTGACTTAATGTTACAATCTGTGACCTAAACAGAACATATGCAAGACATTATCATACTAGACATATTATTATATGGTTATCCCTACTATTTTTATTGTTATATAATATAGTATCATAAAATTGTTAATTACATTAGCTTTATGTAGTTGTAAGTGTATTTGTAGTTGATACAGAACAATAACATTTAGTTTTGTAGTGTTCGGTTGAGGAGTTGTAAATGTAGGAAATGAGTCAATATAAATAATATCTGGGCCGGAAATATTTTGAATAATTGCAGTGGGTTCCGTGCAGTATGTTTTTATGACCACAGTCAAAGTGAAAGGGAAGGAAGTACAGATAACTCAGTTCTCGTCAGTCAATGATCTGACGTTTGTCTGAAAGTCGCTGTCCCGTTGTGCTGCGATCAACCCTCAACTATGCAATCTTTTTAATGTTTAATTTAAATTTTATTTTTATGCCTACATGTGGAAACCAATCCAGTCATATTTTAGTCAGATCTTGTTTGTTTGCTTCTAAAATGCTGCTAATGTTTCTTGACACTGATGAAAAATTCAAACAAACACTCAAAGTATTAGATGCATTTTCAGTTCTCAGGAGTTTTCTTGTATCGGCTCAAGATGACTTCAGTGAACTTACATGTTCAGTTTTTACTAAGGCCCCCTCTGGTGAAGTTTTAAATTATACTGATCAAATATACAGGTACAATCTAAAAAAAAATTTGAATATCATGGTAAAAAGCTCTTTATGTTTTGTAATTTCGGATTAAAAAAATGTCTAGATTAATTGCACACAAACTGTAAATATTTCAAGATTTTTTATTTGTAATTCTGATGGTTATGACTTATATGCTTATGGACAACTTAAAAATTCAGTATCTCACAAAATTAAAATATTCCATTTTGAGCGGCTTGATTTAATTTTGAGCTTATATACTGGGTACCTCCTTGGGTAGTTTAGAAACAGGCAACCACAATTATGGGAAAAGAGCTACTGAGCTTGACAGTTCTGTCCAGAAGAAACGATCATCGACTATCACGCACTTCCCTCCACAATAAGGATATGTACACGCGCCATGCAGGCATTGGCTGAAAGGGCTGCGCTGTTTCACCCAGAGTGCGCGTTATCAAATATAATTCATAGAAAGTTGACTGTGCGGAGGTAAAAGTTGTGTGTCACATGAAAACTGGTGTGGCACAGAAATGCAGGTATGACAACAGATTCCCCCGCCTCGGAAGATTGTGCAGAACTAAGCAGATGACAAGTCTCTACATCTTGGTAGAGCTTCACAAGGATAGAACTGAAAGCCAGAATCACCTCATTCAGACATTTTCAGGAAAATGGGTTACCACTGTCACATTCCTAGAATCTAAGCCACTCCTGAACCAGCAAAAAACTTAACGAAGCCTCTCACCTTTGGTGTACATTGGATAAAAAGAACTGGGGTCCCTCATTCTATAAAACTCTCCGTAGATTTTCATCCTAAAAGTGTACGTTAGGCACAAACGCTAGATTTTGCATACTGCACCAAACGTTTTGGAGATTTATAAAACCCTGGAGGTACGCCAGAACCTTCGCAAACATCCTTTATAAAGTCCCCTTTCAGGGGTAAATTGTGCCTTTATCGTGCTATCTCCACGTCCGACTCCTCGCTGAAATAACCCATATATGGAGCTTTACACGCTGTTGCACTAAAAATGTTACTATGCATGGAACCATCATCTGCATATCATTTCCATCGGCATATTCCCATGCACCTGACACCCATGTTTAAAAACACCAAGCACATTTAAGGAAATAGGAGATGGGGACTATAATGTCATTTGTTCCATACACATTATTGTTTTATTGTGCTAAAAATTAGCCAGTATCTTGTTAGGTTTAATAATAGTCATGAAAATATTCATACAACACAAAATGGGTGAAAATTTTGTTCTCAGATATCTTTTAGAATAGATATGATATCATCTTTTACACTGGCCAGCAATAGTATTTCAATTTGTTATTATCAACAATTAAATATATGCATCTTTAGCTACCCTGTAAAAACAAAGTCTGTAGTTTTTTTTACAAATCAGTTTTTGGCACGCTGTGTTTCGCCATAAATACTTTTGAAAAAAGCCAGAAAACTGTAAAAACTGTAACAGCTAATTCGACGCCTAAAAACTGTAATGTTTACAGTACACATGTAAAAAAAAAGTCGGTAGTTTTTACAAAATAATTTTGGCAGCTGTGGTTGCCAAATACTTTTGTAAAAAAATACAGAAAAACTGTAAACACAATTACGACGGCTCCAAAAACTGTAAATTTTACCGTATAAAACTGTTTTATTTTACAAACAAGAAAATTTGAATGTAACCAGTAAAATTCAACAACGCACACGCTTAATTAAATCTGTGTTTTGTACCTTTAACACTACTGACGAACCAACATTAGCATAAGCATGGTGGTAAAAGATGAAAAGCCACATGAAGAATCGAAGTTCAGCACAAGTAAGCGTCGCCACACAAGCAGAAGTTTATATTACTATAATAGCAGGTGCACAAAGACATCTCATGCTGCAAACACCAAAACACCATCATGGTGACCAACACGATACTTAGACAATTCAATACACTTTCATTACACACAGGCTACACTGATGTGTCATACATAAACGCTCAAACTGTCTATCGAACACTGATCACTAAAAAAACTATACCAAATCGATGATCTATTCTAAACAAAATACTTATCAACTTGTGGACGCGGGCTGGCAGGGAACTCTCGTAATAGCAGCTTGCGGACAATGTTTGAAGCCTTACCTATACATGGGATGGGGAACGGGGAGTCTCTTTGTCAGCTCGAAAAAAAACAACATACTGGGCCACCTGTAACCTAATTACAGCGTAACATTTTACTGTAAAATTAACATGAAATGTCGCTTAGATCTTTTACAGTTTTTCGCCTGTCTATATTATAGTGAACTACTGGGTTAACCTATTAACACTTTTTTTTGTCAGGCGTTTTGTACAAAATTGTACAGTAAAATGACACTTATTGTTTTACAGTATTTTTAAGTGGAATACAGATAAGTCCATATTATTGCAGTGTAATCCACAATTGTCCTGATTCGGCTCATCACTGAGACAATTTTTTCCAAGTGGTTTGCTGCACATTATATTCTGCTGTGCTTGACTGGCCAGCCAGCTCACCTGATCTGAACTTCACAGAAAAAGAATCTATGGGGTTATGTGTGAAGAGTGAAGATATAAACATCTGACAAACAATAGCATGGAGATGCCTGACCAGGCTGCCTATCAAAGCAACCTGGGCTTCAGTTACGCCTTCAGCAGTGGCCACAGACTGATCACACTTCATGCCTACGCTGCAACTGAAGCCGTATATTCCTGCCAAATGGAGCCCCAACCAAGAGTTGAGTGCAAATAAACCTGCTTTGGAGATCTTAAATATTTCTGTTTTTGTAAATCTTTTTTTGATTGATCTTTGAGAAAATAAATTTCAAATTTTTCTGAGATACTGAATTTTAAATTTTTAAAATTTTTAAAGTCCGTAAACATCAGAATTTACCAAACAAAAACTCTTGAAATATTTCAGTGTTGTGTGCAATTAATCTAGAATACTAAGAAAGTTTTTTGCTTTTTTATTATATTAAAAAAAAAACAAAACTTTTCCATTATATTACATTTTTTTGAGATGTATCGGCATATTTAAGTGTCATTTGTCCTCATGAGTAGTAGAACATGAAAACCTGTACGAACCCCCCCCTCTCTCAGTATCAGACAGTGTACTCCTCCACTAGGTGGCGCTCTTTCAGTGTGATTAATGTGGATCCTTTCAGTCATGGGTGATGGTTTAGGAGCCAGTAAAGCGCGGTTCATTATCTGATAAAGATCTGAATAATAGGAAGTAACTAAAGCCAGACAGATTGTACGAGAGAGCAGATATGCACCAACAGAGATCATGTCAGCAGAAAGAACACTGAACTCCAAGTCACAATGAAGATCCTCCTCATCTTCTTCACCTTCTACCTGATCTCAGGTCAGAGCTTTTCTCTTTCATCACCGCGCAGTAATGATGCTGTTTTCTGTTCATCATCTTTCTGATCACAGTATTGATCTGACTTGGTGACAGCTGCAGTGAGAGTCTTCAGTGTCACGGGATTTGCTGGAGGAAGTGTTTCTAGTTGATTTCCTAGGAAAGCTTTGGGTAGCAGCGAACCCTAGTGGAGAACAATAATTAAATTGATAAGAAACATGAATAATGGATTACATGAAGGACGATTCACAACTTTTATTTTAAACAATGATGGAAATGTCATTATCTACATCAGAGATACTGAACCACTAAACAAGATGCTGGAAGAATACAGGTACTGGAGTTTAGATATGACTATAACGTGTGGAAGAAGGTCAGTCCATTTTACAATGAAAAATTCTGACCATAGTATGGACTAATAGCCGTTTTACTAAAATAGTAACAACTGATTAAACATTTTAAACCCTTTACCAAAAGTAAAACACATCTTCATCTGTGTTGCAATTACAGATTTAATAGTTTCAAAGGATGTCAAAGGCACTGACGTGATGCGCTGAATATTGGAGCGATAAATTTGCTCAATTTCAGCTGTGAATATTCACAGAATCATATTCAATGATATCAACTATTTATATTCAAGGTCTTGTAGAGAAAGATTCTCCATTGCGCAGATGATCTACAGCACATGGAACAAGGAAGGAAGTATCTTCGGTATTTCCTGACAAACCCCCCATATAAAATCTCTTTCAGGGTGTGTGGAGGAATCACTGCTGTGTCACCAGATGATGGAGGATTTTAGTTATGTGGTAGTTTGGATCAACAGACCACCGCTCTAGACATCCCTTAACTTACATTATTACTACGTGTGTCTTAAGGGTCTACATATTATTATTTAAGTATAACAAACTCTCAAATTTGGTTTAAAAATTCTAAAATTCTGTATTTGATTTACTGATATTTGTGTTTTGACAGAATACCTGTACATTGAATGTGTATACAGTTAGCAGCTACTCAGGAGGTGGTCTGATGATCAAGTGTGAACAGTCCCTCAATAACAAAACCAAACCAAAATACCTCTGTAAATAAGCGACGGATGTTTCAGAGAGGAAGACAATCCAGGAGTTCAGGTGAAAATGGATGGATAATGGGAGTAATGTCTTCTTTAACATGACGACACCATAGCCAGGAGTCTTGATTGTGGTTTTTTATGAGAGCTGCAAAGCTGCAGATTCAGGAACATACAGGTGTGGCAGTGAAATGATCTGACTAGACTGCAGAGCTTCACTGAACTACAGCTTAAGCGTCCAACACGGTGAGGAACGAAAATACTGAATTCTTGTTTTGAAGAGGGAACCTCTAAAAAGGTGCAAGTGTTTGAAGGTTCTCCAGGCACCATGATTGGGGAATCACTATGACCTTAAGCCCTACACCATCTGGATAAACGTGGAGATACGCCACACAGATTAACATTTTGACAGCGGTGGTTTCGTGTATTTTAAACAATTAAGGCACGCGGAACAACGGATTGTCAGCAACTGGGATTCGCGGTGCGGTCGCGTGGTTCCGAGACATCCGCTTTCTGTGTCGGTCCATTTCATTCAGTGGTGACTCGCGCCCATTGCTATCACCTCCATCAACTTTCAACACCGCATCAGACTCAACTAACTATAACAGATCACAGATCATCACATTAGTAACAGTATTTTTAAAAAAATATATTTGTTATATTTGGTAGTTACACTTATGCTCTACAGTTTATTAATGAAAGTGTACTTAATCTGTAGCTTAGTGTTGAAACAGTTGTCTGTGTTGTGGCTGAGGTTCGGTCCTGTTCAGTGTGTGAAATATGAACACTCTGTTAAAAGTTTCGCCCGCTGCTGTTCATGTTGTTTTCCTTTCTTCGCAGTGTGTTAAAATTCACGTTTGTACATCCTCTCGTGATTATCTGAGGGTGTGGTGAAGCGCGGGAATCACAAGCCCTGAGGTGGACACGTCTGAGCAGAACCTGTAAAGTTGCCACTCCACATATTAGAGACACAGCAGCTTTTGACAGTTCATGTGCGAGCCTCTAATAGCAAGTTCTATAAAGCTGTTAAATGGACTGTTTCCTCTTTCTAATCTTTCTGAAATAGTGACTTTTTCTCATTCATTCAGAGAAACAGCAAGCACATACAGTATCATTAAACCATCATGGTCTAATTATGCTCCTCCTGAAAGACTATGCAGAAATGTTCTGCCACTTCTTCTGCACAAGTAGAATCGATCTCTGAGTTGTGAAATCTGAATGAATTTATGCATTTTATTTGTGTATCACTCTCAAAAACCATCAAAATATTCTACGAGCTATGAACTACTGCCAATATTCAGGTCAATTGTGAAAACGTCCGTAATCAGTATCATAATTTGTATTTTTTAATATTTTTTGTGTTTTTATTGTGATTATTCAGCAAAATTCTGAAAATGGCATGGTCGTTGATGTTTTCATGATTAACGCAGCACCGTATGTTTTGGTTTCCATCGTCACAAGCACACAGCAAACTGATTGAAGGCTCAGGGTCTTTGACTGTGACGATTAAACAGCTTTATTTCATGAAACCCACAGTGTAGGCTGCAAGAGACTGAAGTGCGACTAGCAGAGAAGTATGCTATCAAGCCACGGTGATCCAAAAACGATGGGAGATAAAAAACAATAAAGAAACTTAAAGATGCAGGGCAGCTGCTCAGTCTAAAAGAAGGCAGGGGGGGGGGGGAAGCACAGCTCAAGTTGCATTGGGCCGGGTGGGGTTACGAGCATGAGTGGTGAAACTTTTCTTATCAAAAAACTTTGTTTTCTTTCACAAACAGATCAAACTCAATCAATCCAATGAGACCGACACAATTTTAAAAAATCTTCAAAACAACCAATTAACTTTTCAAAATTTTAATTATTCGTGAGTTCTTCCCTCTTAAACTCAGGTCATTTTATCTCAGCATTGCTAAAAATGTGAAACTGACGCTGTTGGTAGGGTACGTGTCAGTGTAAGATAAACGTACAGTGGCTTGCGTGAAATTACTCACAAAGGATTAATAAACACGATGGATTTATGAAATTTCTTTTTAATATCCGCGAGCAATGTTGATGTCTAGCCACTGATACTATAAATCATATATACACCATAATAGGTATCAAGTTCATAGATCAATGTGTCTGGCCGATGTTTTTTTTTATTTTTTTTTAAATGAAGGTATCAAGTTCATTCAAGTTTTTTTTTTTACAAAAGCCTTTACGGCATATTTCAACAAACTGACAACCTATTATTAGTGTTGATACAAGCCAAATAGAAGAAAAAAAAAAAGATGAAAAAACAAAAACAAATAACAATAATCACAACCATAAGATAAAACAGAATAAAAAGGGAAAGAAAAAGAAGGATGAGGGTCTTATTCGAACAGCAAAAACAAGTTCAAAGCATATAAGAGTTTCTGGGCATTCTTGTCCCATCATGTAATGACGAGACTTTGTAATATCTTTCAGTTCATTCTTCCATCCGCTGAAGTGAGGTTTAACCTTTAAAACTTACATCTATGAATATAGTATTTTGCACAAAGTAAATTAAGTTATTTAATCAAAAAGTCTAGGATCATTTCCTTCAACAATACTCCAACCTTAATTGAGACCACAGTCAAAGGCTGTATTGATATATGTTTGGACATGAAGCCAGTTTTAAAAATCCAGCCAAAAAGGTCTGTTCAAGTTCACGAAATCGTAAAAAACATATGTCTCTACAGTTTCAATATCTTTCTCACAGAACCAGCATGAATGGTTCTCCCAATTAAATCTTTCAAGTAGGAAGTTATTAGATGGATAATGTCATTTAGATTTTTAAATGTCACTTCTTTGGCTTTAGAAAGAACTGGATAAGTAACATAACGCTTCCTTATTTTCCCCCTCTTCTTCACTAAATTTCATGAAGAACATACTTTCTTTTCAGTTGACTGGGGAATGTACTTGGTTTCGATAATACAATTTCTGATAAACATATTTGTTAATGTTTGTTTTCACTCTTTAAATTTTTACCTTCAGTACATGACACAGATAGCCTAGGTGTATACTTACAGGGTTTTGGTGGCTTGTGTTTAAAATGACGTAGTGAATAATGAAAGCACACGATCGTTTTGTATGTGTATGCCTCAGCATTTGTTGTATAATGTTAAAAAGGTCATATCATTTTAAAATGTATGTGTTTCCACCCTAGAAGTCAAAGTCTTTTTACATGTGATATTAACAGTGTAAAATATTTATTTTTCTATTTTGTTGTTCTATTATTCTATTGTTTGACTTTTTTTGTTTCAGATCAAATGTATATCACAAGTGTTATCCATCCTCATAACACCTCCACAGATAGAGACTGGAACTTCAGAGCACCATCACCTTGTCTGCTTTGGGACTGTCATAGGTGAATGATGCCAGTACTTTTTCTGTGTTGAATTAACTAACGTCAGTACACAGACATAGTTTTGTTCCAGTTTTGCTGTGCTCATGCCTTCTCTTTTGTGTCCCCAATGCCCAGCATCAGATGCATCAGAACAAGTAAACTGCTTTAACATAAATGATAATGCAGTGTCAGTATTGTAATTAACTTGACCCATGTGACGTAATTGTTCATGGCCAGAGATTTAACAACATTGTCAGTCAGGAGCATATTTAACAGGGAGGCCCGACTTCAGCTGGCTTGATCGTGACTTCATGTAGTTGTGGTTTGACCCTCTGTTGTTTTTTTGTGGGTATAACAATTAGGCTGAGTAATCTCACTCTCTTCCATTTCCCTAACATGAAACTTTTGACTGAAACATTAAAAAAATTTATTGTCTGAATTGTTACTTAATGTGCTGTCATTATTATTATTATTATTATATATATATATATATATATAATATATATATATAATATATATATATATATATATATTTTTTTTTTTTTTTTTTTTTTTTTTTTTTTTTTTTTTTTGATACCTCTGAACAGGTGCAGTGAAGGATATTTAAAGAGACACTATCACTGTCTAAAGTACAGAAGCTGTAAAATCATCATCTCTAGGTGCAGCTGCTTACAGTGCAGCCAGCTTCACAAAGACTGTGGGGTCTGGTCACCAGGGGAAATGGACAACAGGGTGTTGCTTTTGGGGGTTTTACTCCTCAGATGACCCTGACTGCTGTTAGCTGGGATTGCTTCACAGATGATGGAGGTCTTGAAGAGTAAAGTGTGTGTGCGCACACATTGTGTTTTTACTCTAACAATTATGGTCACTTGCAGTTCATGTGTTTTCAGTGTGTTTATTACTATTACTCAAAAACAATTAAACTGTTAAAATTGTTGGAATTATTCTTCATTATTTTACTGTGGTTTATTTGTATATGTTGTTATTTTGCTAAGATACACAAAATCAACACACAAAATTCTGGTTGAGGTATTATTTTTCAATAATTTATTTAATATTTCATTTATTTTTCACTGCTTAAATATCACAAACACAAGGTTAACTTTCTAAAAGTATGGACTGTTACATTGGCAGTTGTACATTGTTTTAAAACAAACATGAACAAAAGGCAGAAGCCCTCAAAATATGGATTGTGGATGTCTGTAGTACAAATTGCTTGGGGGACAATAAAAAACGCTGTCGTGGTCTCAAAACCGTAAAAGATTAGTATATATTATTATTTTCTTATTATTTCTACTAGGTACAAAGTAACAAAGATAAAAGTACAGAAAATATTAGCATTACGTACAAAGTAGGTGACATAACTTGCAACAGCACCCTTTATACATGTATTTAACAATTAATAATACAAAACGAAAGTTTGGTGGAGAGCTCGTACTTCCCCTCTTGAGTGGAGCTCCACTCGCCCATATGTCTGCAGCCAGACCCTCTTGAAGATCATCAACATGAGATGCTCTCCAGCTTGTGGTTTTCTTTTGCTCTATTTATATTCCTTGGTTCAAACCAAAACCCTTCAGCCCGGGCCTGCAGGTTGACAGAGATTAAAAAAATATATGTTTATCTTAGTAATGATGGACACTCCATTCAAAACCCCACAAGATGCTGCCAATTTGTTTAATATACAAAAAATAATAATATTTATATTATATCCCCAGCTATTTCGGATTCTATTCAGCTATTCTACTCAAAAGACGTTTTTAGACAGGTCCATCTTGAGATATTTGCTAGAGGGAAATACAATATAAAACCCATTGATAATAGAATCGAAACCAACTGCAATCATAAATACTGTAAGTGTGGCAATATAAAATACATGCTCACTGCTTCCAAATGTTAAAAATCCAACTGTTCAGGCCCCCTTTGCTTTCTCTTGCACTGTACCTTTTACATTGTTTCACACCACACCCCACAATTGCGTTCAACTTTACTCTGTGATGAAAACATCCCCAATAAGACACAGAGTATGAATTAGTCAAGTCAAGTCACCTTTATTTATATAGACGCTTTAAACAAAAAAGATTGCGTCAAAGCAACTGAACAACATTAATTAGGAATTAAATAATGAAATTAATAGGATTAATTATATCTATAATTAATAATGAGCCCTGTTTTGCATTGACTGGTGATAGTGTATTATTCATCCACATCCATTTCTTTAGATTCTGAGTATTCAATTATGGCGACTCATAGAGTCAATGAGTTTTAGCGTGGGTTTCGACTCCTCCCCTTTCTCCTTATATGGCGCTGAGCGCTGCTGCGTACGTTTGAATGAAAAACAATGTTTTGCGGGTGAATCGAAGTTTTGAACTGACAGGACAGAAGATGAGAAGATTTACACATTAATACATTAAACACCAAGGCTTTAAAACCTAGATGAAATATAAAAGTGGTCTTATTCACGCAACATATCAAACTATATTCCGTACAGTTCTGAAGGAAATGTTGATACTATGTTTGTCCACAAAGCAATAGGGTGGTTGCCAGGTCCTTTAATGGTACAAATGGTAAATGTATATTATTTTTTATCCCAAATGAAGCTTTATAAGGCAAACTGCACCTTTCAGAATAATAAACAGGTTAAACACTTCAATTTTGTGAAATTCATTTAGGAATTGTATCATTTTAAAAGAGATACCAAATACATTGAACCTGTAGTTTTGAAGCACCTACAGTAAACAAACAACCAGATGTGTTACTGAAAGCCCGTCCGGCTCCATCTAGTGGGCAAAAATGAACGAATGCCTGGTAAAGTCCCTTGGTTTGTGTTGGGGGGGAGCTGTATTGGGATAGTAATTGATAGTGTGGGTAGGAATTTGATATTTTGGTTCTGTTTTTTATTGTAAGATCTAAATAAATTCAAGTTTTCATTTTGTGTTTGTTAAACTGTCCTCACTGAAGCTTCAAGTTGGTTGAAACAGTCACGTGTCCTGGTGTTGAATCCATTACTGTCTTTTCAATGACTATTTTTCCCTATGCATAAGTACTCAACAAACACATCCAGTCAATGCCGGTAACACATATGGTCTATTTCCTACAAATTCAAAAAATCTCAAAAATGATGAATTTAGTGCTTTGGTAAGGGCTCTAGGGGACCTCAGTGAACTTACAATGTATCACTTTACTAACGCCCTCCATGTGGAAGACAATTTCTCTTCAGTGTCATTTGTCCTTACATAGCAGAAACATGAAACCTGTCCTGAGCTCTCAGTATCAGACACTGGAAACCCATCCCACTAGGTGGCGCTTCTTTCAGTGTTTGATTACTGTGATAATTCAGTGGTGATTCTTTTTTTTTTTTTTTTTTTTTTTTGCTGCCCCTTGTTTCCTTTCCTTGTTTCGCTTTCCTCCCGTCTTAGCTCCCAGCCCCTTAGTGATTGAGGTAAGTATCAGGGAAAGAAAGTGAGGACGGCCGGAAGTTGAGGAAAAACTAATTTACCATTGGAATATTCTTGATCACTCAAGCATCACTTCAAAGCTCCATCATCTGTGCTCAAGGGATCTGCCGCTTATATTGTTTAGTTAATATAAAACTTTAATAATAATATTAATAAGCGCAAGATGCCGCTGTGCTGAAATATATGTAATGTAATGGTTTATTTTAACTGAGTCAAAGGTAAAGCATTAAATAAAATTTATGATAAATGTGAAAATAGGGATAGGAGAATTTATATACACGTCAGATTTTTCGGACTAGTAAAGATTTTCCCGCATAGGATACACCTGTTTATATGCCTTGCTCATCAGCTCCTTTGGAATCCTCTTCACTCCTCGTTCCTCGTCTCTCCTCACAGGGCAGTTAGATTATTGAGTTATTCTTCAAGATGGCTAACTTTGATTGGTTTGCCGAGGTCACAGCCTAGAGGACGGAGGAGGATGAGGAAACGAGGAAGCATACATTTGTAGTTATTGAGAAGCGACCCTCAGTCATTGTGGTGATGGTGGGAGGCCTAGTCCAGTAAAAGCTGTTCATTACTGATAAAGATCTGAATAAAGAGGAAGTAACTAACAGACAGATGCAGAGAGACAGAGAGATTCACACAGAGATCATTCCAGCAGAAAGAAGACTGAACTCAAGTCACAAATGAAGGATGCCTCCTCATCTTCTTCAACCTTCTACCTGATCTCAGGTCAGAGCTTTTTGCCTCTTTTCATCACTGCAGTAATGATGCTGTTTTCTGTTCATCATCTTTCTGATCCAGCAGTATTGATACTGATTGCTAGTCTGCAGTGAGATGCTTAAGTGTCACAGGATATTTCTGGAGGAAGGGGTTCTAGTTTGATTCTGGGGAATCTTTGGTATGGCCACTCGGCTAAATACATGTATAATTTCCGGAGTGGAGAACAATAATAAATGACAAGAAACATGAATTCGTGGATTAATGAAGGTATGATTCAAGCTGTTTTCGAAACGAATTTGGGAAACTCATGACTACATCAGAGATTTAAATCAACAAGATGCTGGAGATTACTGGATTAAGTATCAATGGCCAGTGGTCCCATTTGATAATGACTTTTGAATGTGTACAGACGACGTCAGTGTTTAAGATCTATGTTGTAGGTTCTTTTTTTTTCTACATCTATTTGTAGTAAAACTACTAATCATTTCAAAGTTTGTTATATAATAAATGAAAATATTTCTTTATGTACAATGACAGATTCATGTTGTAAAGTGTGTCAAAGATCAGTGATTGGGAAAACTGGAGAAACTGCCAATTCTCAGCTGTGGAATATTCATACAATCATATACATGATCCCAAGATCATCATTCAATAGAAGGAAAAGACTTCTCATTGAGAAAATTTACAGTTAAGTCGTGTGCGATGAACTGACGAAAAAAGATTCAGTATTTCTGATGACAAACATAAAAACAATCTTACAGTGTGAGGAATCACTGCTGTGACAACCAGATGATGGAGGAGTTTATTTATGTGAGTTTTGGATCAGACAGACACTCGTACATTACTCCAGTTATTACGACGTTCATCCTAAATATTATTGGTGAGTAATACAAAGCTATCAATTATATCAGTTTTTCAATGCTTTGATTAATTTTTGTTATGTAGTTTTCTCAGATCACAAATCAAACTTTGAATGTTGACAGATTCATGTTGTGTGAGCGAGCAAAAGACAGTGGAGTAAATAGTGGGAGAAACTGCCTGCGTTTTCAATTTGTGAACTATTTCATAAGGACCCAAGGTATGTTTAGAAAGATAATATTCAAAACTGACACTGTGACTCATTGATGAGGTTATTCTGCCATTTACTGGGACAAACTGGTATCAGAAGAAAGATTGAGCATCTATGCTAACATGACTAAAACCTGCTTCATGTTGGAGGATCCCTGCTGTTACACCAGATGATGGAGCGTTTTATTTATGTTCGGATTTTTGATCGAAGACACTCCGTACATTACTACATTATCAATACTATTCGTCTACCATATCATTAGTAATGTACGAAAGTGGGGCACGTCTACAGTGTGAGCAGCTACTCAGGAGTGTGGTCTGATGATCAAGTGTGGCACATCCCTCAATACAAAACCAAGACCAAAATACATCTGTAATACTGAATCCGGACGGATGTTCATGAGAGGAAGATTCCAGGAGTTCCAGGATAAATTGGATTGGAGAATGGAGATGTTTCTTTATATATCGACACGCAGAGCATGAGTCTTGATGGTGTTTTTTTAGAGAGCTTAAAGCGCATGGATTCAGGACATCCAGGTTTGTAGTGAAATGAATCTGACTATACTGACTGAGAGCTTCACTGAACTACAGCTGAGCGTCAAACGACGGTGGATGAACAAAATATACTGTATATTGTATGGGGAAATTATTTGTTCTGATTTTTTATGTAGGTTGTCTGGTTTCAAGACCCAAAAAATCCCAACAGGCATGACCTGAGTCTGCTCATGCCTGGTGGAGGAATAGTTTTTACGTGAGCATCAGTAATGTGAGTGTGAGCGATGCTACAGGAGTTTACTGGTGTGGAGCAGAAACCAGAGACACATATCTGCTTTCATCTCCCTGACCACTTAAAATACAGCTCAACCTCATCAGTGATTCCATTCCCGATGATTTCACTGTAATAAACACTGTCTGTTCAGAATCATTTGTGTTCAATGAATGTGTTTGTTTTTTTTTGAGTGCCTCCAGTAGTGAGACGTGAGGGAGAATCTACAACTGGTCCCTTTACTGACAGAGATCACAGTCATCAAACATACAAAACAAGAGTATATATATATGTATATATATATATATATATATATATATATATATATATAAATTCTTTTTTTTTCACTTGCAATTATTCTATAAAATGTGCTTATTACCCATATATGTTAAAACAGGCATTTATTTTGGAATAGAAAAGGAGTAGGACCATCATATATTTTAATAATTGTGTAGATTTTATTTAATTCATCTCTGGATTGTGTCTGTGTGTTTTATTCTCAGGTTTCTCCATGATCATCATTATTAGTGTGTGTGATTATGCTGCTGATCGCTGGATTCACTCTGACTGTGTGCCGCACATTAAGACACAAGAGACGAGGCGACGCTCACTCACAGTCACCCACAATCCCCTCTGATGGACTCCTGTATGCTGATGTCAGTTTCCAGAAGCATCCAGAAGAGTCTCTCAGGGGAAGCTACAGTCAGATTCAGTAGAATGAGATTCACTCTGATTACACCACGATCAGTCATCGCATGAGACTCAACTAACTATAACAGATCACAGATCATCTCATTACCAAGGATATTTTAAAAAGCAGACACTGTTTTTTTTTTTTCTTTCTTTTCTTTTATATTTGTGGTACATTTACATTTCATTTTAAAAATGTTGAAACATATGTTTTTATTGATCAGAGTAGAGTTGGTTTCAGTTCAGCGAATCATGAGACAGTTTAAAGTTTCCGTTGCTGA
>NC_056597.1:34207102-34372102 GCF_018340385.1 Cyprinus carpio
TGGTAAAAGCTGCTGACAAACCTGGATAACCCTCTCCCGAACATCCTCCCTCTCCTTTTCAGGAAACCCGTAGATTCTCAGATTCCAACGGCATGTGTATCCTTCGAGATGGGATAAACGTTGTTCATGCTCAGATGATTTCACCTCAAACTTCTTCGCTATTATCTCCATCAGACCGAGCTGGCCTTTGACGTCATTAAGTTTGCCACATACAAACTCAACATCTGTCTTTATGTCGGCTATCTGTTTGGTGTTTTCATTAACTGTCTCTTTCATACTCGCGATCGCTCTAGCATTCTCCGCCACCATTCGTTCCAGGCCATCAGATCGATTGTTAATTAGAATAAAGAGTTCTTTGAGTTGTGAAAGGATATTAGCGGCATCTAGGCTCTCTATCTTCCGTTGTTTAATAACAGGAGACTTACATGGCATTTTGGGGAGAGGAGGGATAACTAGGGGAGAGCGGGGTAAGTTGTCACACTTTTCAAACTGTCTAACATTTACTGAGCACCATACATCAGCAATGATATAAGTCATACCAAATGAAAGAATGCAGTCTTATAAGGTTGTTTTCATTACATTTTCATAACTTATTTCATTACAGAGTTATAGACTGTTGAATAGAGAATGTGCACTTGTGACACTTGGCCCCATCGGTGGGTAAGTTGTCACACTAGATTATCTAAAAATAAAAGAACACAACAACTTAATTTTGTGTTAAATGTTTAATTTCTTTTAATTCAAACCAGAACTGGAAATATAAATAATCATGCCTAGAGAATTTGGAAAACAATTATTTCAATCCAAACAATACACATTTCAATCAAAACACATTAGAGGTGGCAAGACCACTTTACTTTGAACTTTATACTCAAGCGTTCTCTGGCTTGCACATAGATCCATGATAACTGAATGGAATGCTGCAAAGATAACTTCGCTTAACTTAACATGTTTAACCTCTGAACAACAGCGATGCCCTGTATCTGACTATGCAGAGTTGGTGCTGGGGTCTGGCAGGGCAGAGTTCTGAATGGGTCGATCTGTGCAAACTTGGAAATTCAATGCCCTGTTCTTATTTTATGGAACATTGCAGTATTCATTATAAAATATTTATCGGCCCACAGCATCAGTATTATTATTTTTTTTAATTATGTACTCACTCATTCATGTACACATATACATTCAGGTAATATTTAACCAAAATAACTCACGCTCAACACATCATCCAGAGGACAAAAAAAGTTTTTGCTTCTTTGGATCACTTCCGCTTTGCCATAGTCCAGTTCATATCATATTTGAATACAATATCATGACTTCATCTTGGTTTACTCAATTTTCCTTTCTAAGTTACCAGCTTTTAAAATGAACACTGAGGAAAAAAAGCCTAGCTGCTGCATGTGTCAAAGTTTTGTGAGCTTTTTAACACTGAGCTTAATAAATTTTACAGAACCGCATAGCCAACGTTGTAGTTTACGTGAACCATACACAACTGATCACCTACCCATATTCTTTTGTCTCGAAAATTCAACAACTTATTTACTCAAATGCTGACCAAAAACTCAAGGGTTTCTGATCATTATCTTTGCGAACAAAACACTGCTCTGTCATTTAAACATCCTCACGGCGACAGTCAAAGTTACCTGCCAGACTGTCTTAAATAACAGCAGAGGAGAGCCACAAAAATAACAAAAATACGAAACATGGAAGCCTGACCCAAATCCAAGCGTTCATTCATGAGATGATCTGCTGTGTGGTCGTCATCCCAGTGAGATGATGGACAGCAGCATATTCACTGTACAGCCTGATTATTCCTCAATCTAACACTGTCGGACAGTCTGCTTCCTCTGGAAATTCACCACGGAGTAATTCAGGTCCTCAGCAGAGATGTGACAAGACGAGAGTTCACCAGTGTCTTTCTGACTCTAGCTAACACGTCCAGAAACAGAGGGGTTTTGTGGGGTAAAAACTGCTTGCAATAAACATTGTCGGAGAAACAGAGGGGTTGGGGTAAACTGAGCTTGGCATAAACAGTGTTTAGATGAATCGAGGGGTGTGTAGGTAATTGTTTGTGAGAGTCTTGAATCTCCTCATAAGCGCAAGCAGTGGAAACCTGCAGAAGATGCGAATTATTGTAACAGCTCGGAAGATATGCTGGATGTAAGACTTTAACAGTTATTCAACCGATTCTTTATACGAACCACTTCATTTTTCCCTGCTCTAGCTAGATGGATGAATTACCGCCTGCTAAGAAAAGATCGAAATTACGACATTATTCACATTTCAACATGAGTCTGTTTTCACATACAGTTATCATCATCAACTATCTGTATGTCCTCATGCCGCGTTGCAGCCGTAGGTGGCTACAGACAAAATGGGGAAAACAGATCAACAATCGTTGTTTTCAACTCCGAGTAAGGAGTTTTCTGCATCTAAAAGACTTAAAGGACTTTACCCGCGAGACTGATGCTCTTACAGAGAAACAAGAAATAATAGACCAACTATGATCAGAACCAGAAGAACCGAACCAGAGGAACGATCAGAGAAGAGCCTGAAACAGAAACATCAGATCCATCGTTGACACTCTGAGCAAATTCAGATCACTCCAGGGCCGTATCTGTGAACGTTGTGCCGTCTTGGCCGAACTGCAGGTTTCAAAGGTTCAAACGCTGTAATTAAGCGTTCAGTAAATGATGCTTCGTGTATCCTCAACACTTGCACATCTGTAAGGCGTTATATAGTTGAATGTACAGATTGTTCCAGATCATCCTAAACAGACTTTTTGAGCACAACACATCACGGGTAACACTTAGCTCTGTTTAAATATATCTGTAACCTGCAAGTTAAAACTATTGTAGAAGACACCCAAAAATATACACACAGCAATTTTTGTTTTGAGGATGATACAGACTCCACCTAAAAAGTAAAGAGAGACTTCAAGCCTTATTCTTGAACCCACAGGCCACTGGAAAGTCAAATATTGATTAATGGCCTGAAACTGGCCAAAATGCAAAAATTCAATTCAACCTCAACAGGTCTATAACAACAAAATGCAATGGCTTTATTGTATTATTTTACACACTTAAGTGTCAATGTATTTAATTACTTTAGAAAATATACTACAGTAAAAAAAAATCTATTTTTTTTTAAATGTTTAGTAATATCTTTCAGGTGTCAGAGAGATATTTCTAGGCTAAACCATAGATCCACATGATTGTACCCCAGCACCTGCAGATGTAAGAAACTGGATGGGAGATGATTTGGAAACACTTGTGATCCAGTGGACTTCTGATGACTGATGAGAACAGAAGAAGCGAGATGATGAGTAGTATTGATAGGATGATTTTGAGTGGTGATAGTAGTGATGCGTTGGTGATGATAGTGATGATGTAGTAGTGATGAATGACAGTGAGTATTGATGTAAGGTGGTAGTGGTAGTGGTGGTAGATTTGTTTTTGTAATATATCTGTATATAAAGCAATAAAACAATGCATTTCTTATGGATTTTTATTTATTTATTTGTTTGTCCACACTGGGAACTTGACACTTGACTTTCCCCATGGTAAATGTTGCATTCATGCTCCACTACATTCACTACACCCAGAATGAATGTTGCTGATACAGGAACACTCAGAAATAAAACTGCAAGCCTGTCCTGTCTGAGTTTCTGTGACTGAAGCCATGTTTTTCTTAGTAGATAAAACAAGTTCATAGCAAGGTTACTGGATGAGCATCTTTAGCTGCCACTTCTTCACTATAAGTACAAGACTGGTGGGAAGTGACTCACATAAGTGCTACAATCTGCAGTAATACTGCATCCAGATGAAACAAACTTGAATCAAGTAAAAAAAAACATAGCAATAATAAAAAAAACTACAGTAATACTGTGCCCTAAATGACTTCAACTAAACACTGTAGTAACACCAAACAACCAGACGAAAACTACACACTAGCTGGTGCTTCACAAACTGAGTCCAGATCTGCTGATACTGGACATTTTAACGAAGAATTAAAAGATAAAACACACAAACACTGTCCTCTGCTTTTACTCTGTGCAGTTTCTCACTGAGCAGAACAACAACATTATTCTACCTGGGGAAAGACTGCACTTTTTTTTTTTACATAAGAGACTGCAATCATAAGCTGCGTTTATTTTTATAAGGACAGTTCCTCTTTTTTTTAACTATGGTTTGTGGTTTGCTTTTAGCAACAACAGGTATAATTTTAAGATGTTCTGTCTGGCACCTTATGTATGGAACAGGAGATAGAATTGGTTTAAAATGTCAATCCGTTATGTGCTTTGGCAGTCAGGCACATTATAGACACACGATCTAGATGGAAGTTTTGGTTGTGATTTTGAATAATTCTGAGTTAAGATGAGTGGAGTCATCTGTCTGTAACACTGACGAGGACTGTCGTGTGATGAGCTCGTGTGTCTTGATCAGAACTGACTCCACACCATAATTCAGCTGAATGTTGTTGATTCGACATGACTGGGATGAGTCCCTTCAGAGCTGCTGCTCTCTGTGCCTCATACAGCTGCAGCATTTCCTCAGCGCTCCATCTGCGGCTCTCCGTCAACAGACTTCTCTTCGCACGAGATCAGATCCAGATCTCCTGCAGACAAAACGCTTCACACAGGCACTGTGGGATGTGGGTAGCGCAGCTGATGTTTCACAAGATCCGCTGCCCGCACAAGCTCGGAGACTGATGCTCTTCTGACACCAATCAGCTGCTGCTGATAGACAAATCAAGTTCACATTAAACAAATAGAAATCTTGAATTTTACCATGTAAAACCATGCATGCGTAGAATGAAATGCTCACCCCTTCTTAATGTCCAGAGTAAACTCAGAGAGAGAAACTGTATCTTTCAGAAACTGTAACTATAATCTTCGGTATTCTCCAGAATCTTCACATTCAGGTCTCTAATAACAACATGTAGACAAACCCCCTGTTTTTAGATCCTGTCATCATGAACAGAGGAATCGCCCTTCATGTGTCCATTCTGCTGCCTCTGTCAGGTTTATTAGAGTAAAACCCTGACGTGCTTCATATTACACACATCTATCAAAGTTCTCTTTTTTGCAAATCTCATAATTTAAAGTTCATCATGATGTTTTCCTCTTCTGAATATCCTGTCATCGTCCTGATTTGTGTGACCTGTAAAACACAACAGAGAGCACATACAAGTTCAATGAAAACTTCTGTTCATTTGGATGCAATCCATTTATGAATGCAAGTGCACTTCGTGAGTGGAATCTTACATTGGGAGAATTAAAAAGCGCTACGATGGCATCTTTTATAGGTTTGCACATATTAACCAACCAATTACCGAGTGATTGTGGTGTATTGTGTAATCTGTGTGGAGTGGTGAGGGTTTCATTACCTTCTACAACATTCAGATTCACTTCAGTGGTAGAAATCTCTTCCTGATTTTTATCAACTGCACAACGGTAAAACGTCCCAAAGGTCCTGTTCACATCGATCTCTGATTGCACAAGAGTGAAAAACGCTTGCTCTTGTGGTCATGCATACAGAGGAATCTCCCATAATCAACCATTTATTTTTTTTTATTAGTCCTTGATGAAGATAAGAGCATGAGGACCACTCTCCTTTAACAAAATACTTGTTATGGTCTCGATATCGTCTATCATATATGCATGTGATGCTGACTCCTCCTCCTCGATATCCTGTCACACTGATGAGGAGCCTCAACACACCTACAACAAACCAGCCATCTTAATACTACAATATACATGTGTAATATGCACATGATAATGAACAAGTCAAAACACTAAACTTTCTACTTGCTTTTAAATGTTTTCCATTTCAACAACATACTGAGTGAACGACTCTGTGCTGTAGGTTTTAGTGATTTACTGTTAGTTCAGACATCTCACCAGGAAATCATCAGCAGAGTGACAAGTCCCGAGTGATCTTCAATTCTTCTCTCTTCATCAGTGATCTTCTCTGGTGTTTAGTAGATTCCGTTCTGCCTGAAGCTCTCGATTGTGTTCAGAGAGATTTAGTGGGTTGCGTTTCCTGGTCACATTTTAACACAAACAGATGGAAAGTGTACAGAGACCTCCCCAGTTCCTCTGAGAGAGAGAAGAGAGAGAGAGAAGAGAGAGAGAAGAGAGAGAGATAGAGAGAGAAGAGAGAGAGAGAGAGAGAGAGAATTTTGAATTTTAACATAAATTCCAATTCATCATTTAGACATAGCAAAACATACCAACCATCACTACAACCATTTCAATCTTAAAAGACACTTGATCTGCCATTCATCAATTGTAATAGTTAAAATCACACAAAATCGTGATTTGTAACATATTCTTAAAAATTGTAACTATGTCCGTCCATTTTTTCTGTTTCCAATTTATATTATTTCCTACCAGCAAAATAAATTGTCTTATTTGCTTGTGACCAACAATCAACATTCATTAATTGACACCTATAGTTCCTGATCAGTTTACGTGTATTTAAAACCCAATATAAACATTTGCTTTGTAAAAGAAACACTTAATACTGAAAAGTAAAAAATCTAAGAGATCAAAAGTGAAAAGTCTGTCACAATTCATAAAACAATGAAAAAAATTGTTTCTCTCGAGTAAAAAAAAAGGACAATTGTCATTGGGATTCATTTTTGTCACAAAAGCATTACCGCTATGTCACCGAATTCTCATATTGTAGATCACCTGCCCTTTTTGGTCAATGGTGGTTTGGTAACAGTAACTCTCCTAACTCTGGTTTTCTGGGTAATTTCCGCTATCATTCCCAATTGTTTCTTCTCCAACTGTATCAGCTCTGTACTTTTAACATATTTTTTATTATAAGCTTCACAATATATCTGTATAACACCCTTTCCCTATAGCTGTGAAAAAATCTACAATTTCCATCATCACTCTTTCAAATACACAGAGTACTGTTGAAACTGGGATTCTTCAAGATCAGTTCAAATTTTGATTTCTGGAAAAAAATCAAAAGCATCAATGGAAATTAGACCCATGTTGTATTCTTCAAGTAGTTTTTTTTTTTCCCCTCAGAGTTTAAACCAAACTTAATTTTTGTCTAGAACCTTTCTAGCAAATCTTATACTGAGCTTATGCCCAGATGTAAAACATGATTCTTCTTTTATTTTTTAGGAGATCACCTGGTCCTTTTTCCTTGTCAACAATATTTTCAAATGTTTGTTGTTTTTTTTTTTTTTTTTTTTTTGACACAAGTAAATCTTTAAACTGCCCTGTAATGTCATCTTCCTGACACATCAAGGCGACTTCCAAAAATCACAGGTGGTCCTCAAGCAACCAAAAGAGATGTAAGCTGACGCTCCCAGTCCATGGATGTTTAAAAAAGTCTCCACACTTTAAATAGACTTTTAATAAAAAAAAAAAAAGGTATCCAGTTAAATCTAAAAAAAAGTAAAATCCATATAGAACAATCGCGAAGCAGGACGTCCCATTCCATTGGACTCCATGTAAAATGCTTTGTGCTAATTGGCTTCCACACTAGATTTTGAGTCCCATGAGTAATCTTAGAAGATAAACCTGTAACCGATAGGTCGCGTCTTCTCTCTGCTGACAAGATTGACCAACTTTGACCTCCTTCATCTCTTTGCAGGAAAAGAGAACACTTTGAGGAAGTCCAGTGTAATGGTGTTACCAGAACAAAGAATGAACCAATTGTCTCCCTCCTTGAAGTTTTGGTAAAAGTCCAACAGGTGGATCTACGCATGCAATGATTATGTTGTATCTTGCCATAGGAGGGACCCCACCCCACCACCAAAGTTAATTAATTATCAGGATGCCACCTCGTACTAGGACATGTTGGGGAATAACCAAGAACCATTACCAATTTCTGGAGACGTCCCGTTAATTTTTTCTAGCATCAAGCTCATTCTTTTGAACAAAACTCATTACCCCTAGAAAACTCTACTAAGGTATTTAGAACCACATTGTCTTTTCTTCCCAAATTAAGTTCCAGGTAAATGGGAGTCCTTCATTCCAATCAACCATTAAAAGGGCTTCACTCTTTGTCCAGTTGACTTTTGCAGAAGAAATTATTTTAAATCATTAACAATTGTCTCCAATTTTGGTAAACATCATCAGCATCAGATATCAAAACAATTATATCATCAGCATAAGCAGAAAGGTGCAAGAGAAACATTACAGTGTGGTATATTAAAACCATTCAACTTTGTTCTTAATTTATGAGTAGGGGTTCAATGGCCAGTGAGTATAACATTCCTGATAGCACATCCCTCTCCCCCTCTGCACTTCAAAAGGGCACTCAAACCACCATTGACTTTGAGTATACTTTCAATGTTATGATACATGGCCTCAATCATATTTATAAAAACCTTACTAAACAACCAAGAACCAAAAGCCTCTAAAACATCTCTCAGATATGTGTGTTCAACACGGTCAAAAGCTTTTTCTTGGTCAAGTGAGATCAGACCACAATTAACACCCAACAACTTTGCAACCTCAAGAACATCTCGGACCAATGATATATATTGTCGAAGAGTGATCTATTAGGGTATACAGATTCTGATCGGGATGCTATTGCTTGACTCAAAACTTTACTTAACCGAATAGCTAAAGCCGTTGATAATATTTGTATAATCTGCACATAAAGAGATAGTGGTCTCCATTGCGTATATTTTGAAAATCCCCTTTCTTAGGCAACAAAGTGATAAAACGGCTCTTCTATAGCGGGAGTGGTAACAATCCTTTATTTAAGCTATCATTAAGAGCCAAATAAAAAACTTCACAAATCACTGGCCATAAAATTTAATAAAAATCAATGGGGAATCCCATCGATACAGGGGAGTCTTCCCATTTCCATACTCATCATAGCCATATATAATTCATCCTTTGACAGAGATTTAGTTCAAGCATATTATTAGCCTCATCTCCAATTTTCTGAAGGTCCTTAAAACAAGTAGAATTTATTTCTCTTTGAAACAATAGTAAAATTAAAAACAGAATAATTTTGCGTATCTTCACTAGCACATACGTTCTCGTACCTTGATCAGAGGCGCAATGAGTCATAATATGACTTTGGGCCATTTTTTTTCTTTCTAGGTTAAAGAAAAATTTAGATGGTGCATCCATTGGGGTTAATACTTTTGAAAACGCCTGAAGCGAATTAATGCACCTTGTGCTTTCACACCTAATAACGTCTGCAAGCATTCTCTTTTTTAGATTTACTGCTTTCAAAACAATACTATCACCTGAAGAGGCCTGTTGTGCACCAAAGTTCTACTATTGGGTTTTTCTAAACTTTGTGCATTGACTACTGGGCCATCTCTTTTGAAAACATTCGAAAGTATATTCTTGACACAACGTTTAATGTGGACCTTACCACAGTCCCAACACCCCCACGGTTGATAAGGAAGAATAAAAATGTTTTTGTTCTTTAAATTTTTCACAAAATACTATAAAAAACTGTCAATAAATTATAATCTTTTAAAAGTGATGTATTTAAATGTTCAATAAGCGCTCCTTGAAAGCACCAGAATTAATGAAAAACTGCCCAATAACGGAACAGTGATCAGAACAACTAATGGGAAATTATGTTTATTGTCTTTTCTCCTAACAAGATTGCGTGAAAATTAAACAAACACATAAAGCATATCCAGTCTTGCCATAGAAAACAAGATTATCTCTACTATGAGCCCCCAAGTACTAGTGTCTGTGTTTTTTAAATGTACTTCCCCACATAGATCACATAAAATGCAAAACGTTGGTATTACGGTGAGGGTAAGGGCTTTTTTGTTGATACAATAATGTGGCTTCTAAGTGATTGCTATCTAATTTATAGTTTACTTGTAACCGTTGAAACCTACACCTAGGAACACCAAGTATTCTGATCTAAAGTCCCCCCTTTTTCAACTGCATTACCTTTTTCAAAAAAGAACAATGCATTCAGCTCCCTATGTAGGAGCATAAATATTAAAAAAATTCATTACAACATTTCAAACTTGGCTTTAATTTTTAAAAAACGCCCTTTAACTATTTCTTCTATTTCTTAAGAAATTGGTAAAAATTGCCTTGAAAACAAAATAGCTACACCTCCGCTGTTAGAACCTAAATGACTCATAAAAATTTGACCATCCCATTCTTTTTTCCAGTTTATCTCATTTTTTGAATCACTATGTGATTCCTGAACAAAAGTGACATCAAAGCACTTTTTGTTTTATAAATTCTAACAAACCATTCTCTTCTGACTGTCTCTAGCACCATATAAATCGAGAGTTCCAATTTTAAAATCTCTCATACTAAATGATTTAAAAATTTGTTTTTTAAAGAAACAGCAAGCAAAGCTAAGAAAAAAAAAAGGAACGTTTACACCCTTTTCCTTGTTGTTCATCTTTAAGGTTTTCTTTTTGAGTTTGATCACAATTTTCCTGAGAACGATAAACTTCTTTATTACAAAGGGCACCTTCTTTCATTAAGATCTTTAGCATCATTAAGTGAAAGTTAATCGATCAGGGAAGAGAGATATCAACCTGAACTCAGGTAGTCATTTAGTTTCTTTCAAAATTTTGCAAATTTCATCATCCTTTGTATAGTCGTTGTATTATTTTAATTTTGTGATGAAAGATCAGTCAGAAGAATTTGAGTCTGTAGAATCACCAGCATCACGTCATATCTCAGAACTAAACTTTCAGCTTCATTTTGTCTTTTTTATTGGTTTAATTGCCTTGCTCTGACAATTATTTTTTTTTTTTTGTGGGGGACTTGAAAACAGACTCTGTTTCTACCTCAATTTCAACAACCAGCTTCACCAATCATTACACCATTGGGTTGTCATGTTATTTCTGTACTTACAATATGTGTTGGGGGCATTTTTATCCAGCAGACTCAAAAAAAATCAGAAGATTCAGGTACAGAAAGAGAACCTGCAAGTAATCTCAGGCCATAGTTAGGTTTATCACAACTAACCCATCAGAAACTGATCTGAAGGCATCACGAAGCCCCAACATCCTCTGCAACAGACACAACTCTAGACCTGATTATTCTCAAGAGTTGTCTGTTACAGTAGCATTTTCTTCCATCTTTTCAGGACAAGCACGTATCAGATGGACCAATTTTCCCACAACCCGTAACACCTCATTATGCTTTCAGATGTTCGCATAAACTGTATAGTTAAAAATCCTCGACTTTAACATTAAATAACAGGTTAAGCGCTCATCAGCATGTTTTTCAGAATCATATAAACCTGCCTCCGAAAAAGACACAACATGTTTTTTTCAGCAGGGGTGATTTCAGCAAGAGCAATTTTCCTAATAGGAGAGACTATCTTGCGAACAAAAAAATACAGTAGTTCCTGGTTTAGCAATACTTGCAATTTGCAACAAAAGGAGAGAACATTTGACAAACTAACCTTTTCTGTAAGGGCTACCTAAGAGGGAGTTAAAGGTGTAAAAAAGGGGCATATCATTAATGACGATTCCCGTTGAACAACGTCATTGTTTTTTTTCGATTGAATTTAAAAAAATAAAACAATCGCGTTGTTTATACTTAGACGCAGAAAACATATGGAGTTGCAAACCCACCACAATTGCCAACCGCTAAAGCACATTCATCTACACGTAAATTACACAGAATTTTAATCCCATGACGCCGTGTTAGGACCATCACTGCTCGTAAACAACTGCGGTTTTTTACCGGTAGCCATGCTACCCGGCAAGACGCGACGCTGGGAGCAGGACTCCCACAACGGTTTCTTTTAAAAAACAACTATACTTTTACAACAATTACCCCACAATGCACATAAACAAAACAAACAAACAAAAACCACAAACTTCAGAAAAAAAGTCTTAGGAAAAAGATTTCGCACTCACACCACCCGCACCGCAAACGACCTCGAAAATGCACACAAAGCGAGACGTGAGAGAGAGAGAGAGTGAGAGATTGAGAGAAAGAGAGCTCTTAATAAAACATGGAGCAAGTGAAACTATTATTCACACATAGCGCATATGAACATGCAGGACTTCAAAAACAGAGCCAACCATATGCAGATAAAAAAAAGCATTTTTTTTTATAGAGATTTTAACAAACATTATTCTATCAAGGCTTATTTTCCCAGAACTGGAATATTAAAGTTTTTAACTTTTAAAAAGTGCAAGAAATTGTTTTTTGAGTGCATCACATTCATTAGAGACAGTGACATTCTGGGTTGGACAGACATGCAAACAGCAGCAGCTCTCATTAAAACTGAGGCGTCAGCCATCGGTGGTGCTGATCAGATACAATCATTATTCATAACTGTTTTCTTTTCAGAGATTAATGTGATTACTAATAGCGTCCTATAGGTACTATATATATTTATTTATATATCGAGAGACTAAATTAATCTTGGATAAACAGCGCCAATCTGTGGTTCAAGATGACAATAAATAAAACAAACAATTAAAACACAGGAACCTGACCGGAGCCGTGCACAGAAAGCTAGAGGCACTGCCCCTCTGCGGTGCCCCTCTCACTAATAGTACCATAGCACCAAATAATAAAAAAATGGTTTTGCTGTAACAGGAACTGGTAAATATCAAAATATGTAAAATGTAAATAGTTTCTGTTATTATCAGCAATGTGTATTTGTGATGTTCTATCAAAACATCTATAATAAAGTCTGAAATTATTACAGAGTGTGCGGGTCTTCTCTTTTATTTCATATATTTGTAACTACTGGATAATTTGTATTTACAAGCACCAATGACAATGCATAGTGCCCCCCACACCCACCCCCTTTTTTGGTTTTGGGCCACTACCCCTCAAAATGTGTGTGCATGACACTGAACCTGAAGTATCAAATAGCGTGAGTTTATGATTGATCTGTCTAGCTGTGTTTGAAAACTCATCTGGAAACGGTATTTTGTGATTGTGTTTGATTATGATGCCTATTAGCAATGAATAACATTCACACTTTTTAAATAATGCATTTTTACCTCAGAATGAATCTAAATGCTCCAGTCCAAAAAGACAGATATCAATGTAAATAAAGAGTTTTTAAAGAGAGATTTTATTTGCATATCAACTTTCAATTCCTGTTTTAAAAGCATCTTTAACAGAAAACTCATTCATGGACAAACTGTGGAAAGCAAGAAAACGTTTACCCCTATCAGAAGAAACAATCAGCCTCATCTGGAGAAAATGGTTTTCCTCTGATGTTACAGTCAATGTTCATTTGCTAAATATGATCTGGTCATACAGTATGAGTGTCATTGATGATCCAGTGTTTATTTTCAGATGCTGAATACTGAACATCTCAGACTCCTTTAAAATAAAACATTCTCTGCTGTGGAGATTCAACTGATGATGATGATGATGATGTTGTTTCTGGAACATCTACATATACATAATTGTCTATATTATATATTGTTTATGCTATTTTGTACAGTGTCTATTTTGTATATTATTCTATTATCTGTGTCCTGTCTTGTCTGTCATTCTGTTGCACTGTGGAGCTTGTAACAAATTCCTCGTATGTGTAAATACCTGGCAATAAAGCTCATTCTGATTCTAATTCGTCTAGGAAAAAACTGTAGAACTGCGCAGCAGTGGCTTTACAAGTAGACTTCAATAAAACTACCACATGCTCAAAATTGTAAAAACAGCAGTTTTTTATTTTTGGGAAGCCTTCTCGTATAAAACAGATGAAAATAATTCTAAAACTTTAGCTTGCAGTGTTTTGTGCTTTTGATGTATTGTTAACCTGTAGAAGAACCAATCCAAATACAATATTTAAATACTTAAAAGTTTTTATAAAATGACATGCATATTTTTATGCTGAACTTGCAAGAGACACCCTTCTACTTTTTGACTGAAACCAGTTGATCTTTTTATTTTGGTGGAAAACTATGGTTTCTGTGAAACAATTTTGCTAAGTGTGGTCTCATTACAAGAGTTTTATAACATTGTGCAGTGAAAAATGTCTGTGGTAAAGGGGGTACAGGAGCATGTGACCTGTCTTGAGTTTTGTCGACAGCCAGAGGGGGCACTAAATTTGACTGAGACAGTCGCCTTGAGAAATTCTATGCAGGAAAAAACCTTGCCTTGAATGAAATGCATTTGGTATTTTAAGTAGAAATGTTTCTTCAAAATATGATAAAACCAAAAAACCAACAGCATATAGTATATAGTGTTTCTGTTTATCCTTGAAATACTCTAAAGATCCTCACTCACCCCACCCACGCCATCCCCTCCTCTCTCTCCCACACAGCAAAAAATCCAGAGTGAAATTAACTCTGCTGGGAGTACATGTGAGACCACACTCAAGAGTGTGAAAGTGTTAAAATAGGAGTGTTAAATTAACACTGAATCAGAGTTAAAGTAAATGTGAGATAATTAAGTGATTAATTGAGTGGGGGGGGGGGGGGGGGGGGGGGGGGGGGTGGTTGACCCATTATTGACCGAGACCTGAGGATTAACAAGCAGAATCAACAAAGATGAAAAATCACTATTTTAATGTCAAACATTATAGTGGCCCAATGTTTGCCTGTTAAGTGAGGGCTCTCTTGACCCTTATATATTTGAAAATCAGATTTTGCTTGGCTGTTGTAAGTGGAGTTATAAAACAGACGGGCAAACCAAAAAAATATTTGGTTTTCCTGAATTCACTGAGTTAAACTTTACATTGTTGATATTGCGGCGGCTCGAATGATTCTTCAGCATAGGATTACCAGGCATTTGTTTTTAAATACAATCTGTGGAATTTTATTTTCACACACAGAACTTTATATAATGTGTCTCAGTGAATATAAGTGTTATGCATGTCATTCACACATTCACTAACCCAGAATGAATGTTTGCTGATACACAGATACCTGGAAAATAAAACCACAAGCTGTCATGTCTGAAGTTTCTGTGACTGAAGCCTGTGGTTGGGGTTCTCAGAAAAACATTGAATAAAACATCTTTTCATTAGCACAACCATGCTTTAACTGCAGCTTCTTCACTAATAGTACAAGACTGCTGAAGTGACCACAGAAGTGCTAAAAACTGCACTAATTTAAAACTGCATCCAGATGAGCAAACTTCAACTAGTTAAAATCTGTAGTAATAATGTGGTCCCGAATGACCGAACTAATGCTGCAATCAACAACACTGGTGAAACAATTAACCTTCACCAATTGAAATACTAAATTACAATTACCACATGAAGAACAAAAATCTGCTGCTTTATAATAACGCGCAGATCTGCAGTGTACTGCATTCACACGCTGCTGTAGCCTTTGACAAGAAAAATGCTAAGTAAATAATTTATTTGCAAACAGCAAATAAATGATACGTACAACATACAGTATGAAGAAACACATGAAGAATAAAACATTCACAATCACCAAACACTGACCACTGCATTTGCAGAACAGCATTATCAGTTCTACAAACACGTTTAACTGAATATATAAACTGCAGGCTCATTTTTACAATTACACTGCATTTCTGTAACACTTCCTCTTTTTAAAACTGTGGTTTGTGGCATTGTTTTGTCAGAACAGACTGTTACACTAAACTAAATCGCTCTGTTGTAAACCTGCACGTTTCTTTGCTCAGTCAAGCAACACAGAATACAGTGATCTGCTGAATGAAAGCTAGATGCGATTCTGAATGTACATTGATTAATATGATGTGAGAAAGGTCATCTGTACCTGTAACACTGATGAGGACATCGTGTGATGAAGCTCTTGTGCTCCTTGATCAGATGAACGCCACCACAACCAGTATTCAGCGAATGTTGTTGAGTACACATGACTGATGATTCCCGCCTCAGGAGCTGCTGCTCCTCCTGTCATCATTACAGCTGCATCGGTCCCTCAGCGCTCCATCTTCTGCTCTCCTTCACAGACGTCTCTTCAGCACAGAGATCAGATCCAGATTTTCTCCTGCAGACAAAACTCACATCAAGCACTGTGGGATTGTGGGTATCTGCAGCTGATGTTCACACGATCCTCCATGCAGCAAGCTGAGAGATCTGATGCTCTTCTCACAACAATCAGCTGCTTGAGAGAGACAAAATCAAGTTCACATTAAACAAACAGATTCATCAGTTCACCACAGAAAACAAATGCATGAAACTGTAGTCTTCAGAAACTTTGACTGTAATCTTAAGATCTCCAGAATCGGTCTCATTCAGTTCTCTGATAAACACACGTAAGAGACGACGAGCAGATCTGTCATCATGAACAGAGAATCGGCCCGTTCATGTGTCCCTTCTGCTGCTCTGTCAGGTGTGATTAGAGTCAAAAACACTGATCTGCTCCAGTGTTACAAAACATCTATCAAAGGGATTCTTTCTAGTGTCTTATTATTTGTGTTTATAATGACATTTCCTCCTGAATATCCTCTCACAGCACTGATATTGTTGCACTGACCTGTTGAACACAAAACTCCAGATATCAATGTAAAGAATGAAGTCAGTAATGATAATTCATCTTCATTTAAAGTAAAAAAAACAAACAAACAACAAACAAAAAAAAACTCTTTAAATTAGTTCCTGTGTGATGGTGTGTTGTTGATGATTCATCATGGGTTTGAGATCTCAGTTACTCACGCTGTTACAACTTTCAGATTTCACTTCAGTGAGGAATCGACCCTACTTTTTGCATAAATATCAGTCCCACAGTAATAAAGGTCAGAATCCTGTTCTGTCAGATCTCTGATGTGTCACCGTGGAAAAATCGTAAATCTGCTCTTGTGTCATCATTACAAGAGAGAATCTTCCAGAATAAAAGCCTGTTTATTTTTAGTATTAGTCCTGATTCGGTCTGTGCACTCTGGACCACCGTCCTCTACAAAAAGTACTTTTTATTGTATCATATCTCGCTATCATTCTGCATGTGATGTGATGCTGACTCCTCTCCTGAATATCCTGTCACATCCTGATGGAGCTCAACACAACCCTACACCAACACCAGCATCGAATACAACAATAAACATATTTAGATGAGAATGAACAGAGGATGAACTTTCTATTGCGTTGAAAGTTTCCTTTCAACCAGGATCCGAAGTGAAACACGCTGTCTGTTTTTAGTGATTGACTGTGATTCAGACGCTTTACCAGAAGCATCATCAGAGTGAAGTCCAGATATCGTTCATTAGTCTTCTCGTCTCTCTCTCAAGTGATCTGTCCTGTTGTTAGTAGAGTCATTTCTTCTTCGGAAGCTCTCGAGTGTGTTCAGATGAGTTGAAGGGTTTCTTGCCTGTCACTAGGTTTACACTAAACAGATGAATGTGACGAGACCGGCGGGCCTATTGTTGACCTGTTGAACCACCAAACGCAGATATCAATGTAAAAGATTATGAAGTCAGTAATGATATTCATCTTCATTTAAAGTAAAAAAATAACAAATTACACTCTTACAAATTCTACCAAACCTAAACAAAAAAATACGTCTTAACATCTTAGTCTTGATGTGGATGGTTGAGTTATCATCATAGGTTTTTGAGCGCGTCTCCCCACCTCCGGTTACTCACTGTTACAAAAACTTTCGATTCACTTCATTGTGTAGGATATCCGTTGCATTAAAGATCAGTTCACCTAGTACTCCCTGGTTTCAGCAATCCTGGTCTGTCCGACTTGATGGTCACCGTGAAATACCGCTGCTCTTGTGCTCGTCATACAGAGAGAATCGTCCGAATCAACCCCTGTTTATTTTTATGTATAGTCTTGATGGAGGTCAGAGCATCCTGGACCACCGTCCTTACAAAAATACTTTTTATTGTCTGTACATCTTCTATCATATCTGCATGTGATGTTGACTCCTCCTCCTGAATATCCTGTCACACTGATCGGAGCTCAACACACCTACAACAAACCAGCATCTTAATACAACAATAACATATTTATATGAGAATGAACCAGAGATGAACTTTCTAATTGCGTTTAAAGTTTCCATTTCAACACACATGAGCTGAAGTGAACGACTCTGTGCTGTTTTTAGTGATTTACTGTGAGTTTCAGACTCTCACCAGGAATCATCAGCAGAGTGAAAGTCCAGATGATCTTTTCATTCTTCTCTTCTTCAGTGATCTCTCTCTGTTGTTAGTAGATTCAGTTCTTCTGAAGCTCTCGATGTGTGTTCAGATGAGTTTTAGTGTTTCTTTTCCTGGTCACCCATAAGTTTAACACGAACACAGATGAAGTGACAGAGACGCCCAGTTCTCTGAGAGAGAGAGAGAGAGAGGAGAGAGAGAGAGAGAGAGAGAGAGAGAGAGAGAGAGAGAGAGAGAGGGAGGGGGTAATTAAAAAGGAAGTAAAACTAGTAATTCACTCAAAAATTGACATGAACCTGGAGGACTCAGACAAAATGCCTCATTATAAAGGCTTTTTTTTTTATTCTGAGATTTTAACCTAAAAAGATTATTTTCTCAGAATTAATCAATGTTTTTTTTTTTACTTTTTAAGAGTTTAATAAACTGTTTCTTGAGTGCATCACATTGATTTAGAGACAGTGACATCTGGTGGACAGACATGTAAACAGTAGCAGCTCTTACTGAGGTGTTATTCACTTCAGCTGGGTTCAGTATAAAATATGCATTTTTATTATTATATCTATATATATATATAAAATATATTTATTATTATATTTAATTATATATATATAATGTCAGAGATTAAATTTTATCGCTAAATGCTTTCTTCGGGTACTATATACAGAATATAATTGACTAAATGAATCTTCGAGAAAAGAACACAATCTGTGATCAATATGAAATTAAATAAACAAACAACAAACTCTGGCACTGGACAGAAATGGTTTATTTTGTTCAGTCTGGACGGAAGCTCCACACATAATAACAGTGGCTCAACCAGGTCATGCAGTTTATGATTATATGTTATGCCTCCGTGTTTGAACACTTTTTTGTGCATTAAGCTTGATTTTTAAAGTAGGTAATGCCTAATAGTGCACACTTCACTTCCTTATAAGAAGATGACCGTTTTACCGCCGACTGCCTTTAGACACTCCAGTTCTAACAAGACAGTTCTCACTCGCAGACAACTGTATGACTCTGCTCCAAGAGTCCATACGCATGTTTGCATCATGCTTTTCACATTCAGTTGCGGTTTCACCGCAGCTTTTACCGAAAAATCACAATGTAAATGGTCTTTGCCTTAATACACACGTGAACCCACGGAACTCAAGTATCAAACAATCTGGAGGAATAGAGTTGGTCCTGCATCCCGTTACATGTTTCCTTTGCTAATATATGATCCTGTTCAACAGTAGGTAGTGTCACTTTAGCATTTTTTCATGTTTGGGCTATCTCTTGTCTGAAATAGCTACCTATATGTTTTTGGATGAATTTATTTTTGCATTTTGTCCATTGCCTCCACAGTGGTTGAACCACGACTTGTGAAGGTCACACGCCCCCAACCCCCAACATCCATGGTATAATCATTGAAGTTTTTCACTAACCTTCATTCACATCTACCAGACGCGAGTGTTTCACTTATCTTTTTTTAATCGATAAATCTCTTTGTTTGTACACAAACGTTCTGACATGGAACAAAGCCTCGTTTTGTCCACCCCCTGTTATGGTGGGTTGGGAAATAATTCTCAATTACACCGCACCCCTCTTTTGCTTTTTTGTAGCCTTGAGAAGAGTTGTGTTTTAAGTCCCGTTCAGCTTTATTAACTGGCACGGGACAGAAAAAGTCATCTCCGAGGCAAATACCCCTCGAATATGAGTGACTTCTATCCGAGATCCCCCAGCCTGTTCCCATTCCATTGTCTCACATAATAACATTCGTCCACATCCTGCATTTGTTTCTTTGCAAACAGCTTGATCCAAGACGCACGGCATTTTCTTTTGCGTGTTCATCTTCTTGCACTATGTGACTCTGTCTGCCTCCATTTTCATTGCCCATCCCAAAGCAAATCGGACTGCAAAACACTTAACCGCACCCCCATTTTCTCTCTTTTGCCTAGTCTGTCTCCATCCCAAATTTAGAAATCGGAGTCCACGTATTGGCCCTGAAACGCATTCTGTAAGCCACGATCTCGGCTGGTTAGTTACCTGAGCTCCCTGTTTACACCCTCCACTTCGTTACGACCAGTACTCCCGTCATCTCGGTCTTTCTTTACCTGAGGCTGTTCGAGACGGCGCATGTTGACGGTCCGTGTCTCAGCCGACTCACCAACATCAATCACCCTTCAACAGTCACTGATCTGTGTTCATTAGTTTACTAGGACATTTGTTTGTGATTAGATGGAGCCCACCTCCCTGCAATTGAACCATTCATTATTTCCATGGTAGCATAAATAAACATAATTCACAATATCAATTTTAGATGAAGGCAACATGATATCGTTCATGCCCCACGACATCCCTAACAGTAAACAGTCTTCCACCACTCACCGCGGAGCCACTTTCACACCATGACGCCGCGTCTGAGATTACTCAAAACTTTGTGACCGTGGGGCGTCATGCTGCTTGCATCAGGGACTGCAGCACCGCGGCCGACAAGTCAAATATAGGACCAAACACTTAAAGACAAAAGGTTTTTTTTGTTGTGTTTTTTTTTCCCCCAAAAGCTTATTTGAACATTCCGTTTACATATGAATAACCGAGTTAGAAATAAAACAATATTTTAAGAATCACAAAACTATAAAGGATATAGTATATAGAGAGAGACAGCAAACATTCAACAACGTCATTAGCACACAAAAAAAAGGTAGAGAGTGTACATTACAAAAAGAAAAGGAAAAGAACAGAGGGCATTACTTAAAGAAAGGAATCTAAACATATCTAATAAAGTAATAAAGTTTGTAAATCGTGCAATTTACAAGTTGTCTGATGCGCTTTTGGTTTAAGAGATGACGAGTTGTATTAAATAATGTTTTATCTCGCAGAAGTTTGAGAATTTAACATTATGAATATAAAATCTGCACAGGAAACATAAGTAGATTTATTATAAAGCAGGTTTTTTTTTTTTTGATGTTGTAACCATGTGTTTTTGAAACATGTTTGTTATAACTCAAAAAACCCAGAAAAAAATATGATTCCAGACCTCTGCCGGGCGCTAAATAGGAGAGGCTCTGCCACCCGCAGTTACTATTGATATTCCTAGGTTATTATCAAATTGCCAGAGGTTTTGAGAGCGGGCCGGGCGTGGAGGACTATAATAATGTAACAAAACTGCGTTCAAATGCAGAGGTGCTAAACCATTCAAGGGCTTTATATAAGTAATAAGCAAGATTTTAAAATCTGATGTTTGATAAGGGAGCCAGTGCAGTGTTGTTGACAGGACAGTGTATGGTCACTTCCTGGTTCTGGATTAGAACTCTAGCTGTTTAGATTATATTTTGAGATGGAAAAATGCAGTTTTACCAAATGCTGAGCGTGGCTTTCTAAGGAAGAGTTGCTATCAAATAGCTTAGCACACCTAGGTTCTAACTGATGACGAAGAATTGACAGAGCAGCCATCAAGGCTTAGACAGCGTTCTAGGTCATTACATGCCGAGCTTCGAGGGGGGGGCCCTATAATTAACACCTCTGTTTTTTTCAGAATTTAGCAGTAGAAATTACTCGTCATCCAGTTTTTTTATATCGACTATGCATTCGCGTTAGTTTTTTCAGAATTGGTATGTTTCGCCAGGCCGCGAAGAAATATAGAGCTGAGGTATCATCAGCATAACAGTGAAAGTACTAACACCGTGTTTCCTGATTGATATCTCCCAAAGGGTAACATGTAAAAGGCGTGAAGGATTAATGGCCCTAGTTAATACTGAGGCCTTGCGTACAGTACTCCATACTGCACTTTGTGATCGATATGATACCTCTTCATTCCACTGCTCCGAATATGATCGGGGGTCATATAAGTACGATTTAAACCATGCTAATCGCACTTCCATTAATGCCAACAAAGTTTTCTAGTCTATGCAAAAGAATAGTGTGGTCAATTAGTGTCGACGCGGCACTAAGATCCAAAGGCACTAATAAGAGAGATACAATCAACGTACGATCAGATTGCGATAAGAGCAGGTCATATTGTTAACTCTAGGGAGAGCAGTCTCAGTACTATGATCACGGTCACAAATTCCTGACTGGAAATCCACTCCGCAGATGCCATTTTTCTCTAAGAAGGAATATAATTGTGAGGATACTACCTTTCTAGCTAGGTATCTTTGAAAGAAAAGGGAGATTGAGAATCAGTCTATAATTAACTAGTTCTTTGGGGTCAAGTTGTGGTTTTTTGATGAGAGGCTTAATAACAGCCAGTTTGAAGGTTTTTGGGACATACCCTAATAACAATGAGGAATTAATAATAGTCAGAGAGAGGATCTATGACTTCACTGGAAGCACCTCTTTTAGGAGCTTAGATGGAATAGGGTCTAACATACATGTTGTTGGTTTTAGATGATTTAACAAGTTTATACAGTTCTTCCTCTCCTATATGGTAGAATTAATGAGTGGAACTGTTCCTCAGGGGATCTATAGTGCACTGGTCTGATGTGATACTGCTGTAGGCTGATGGCTGCATGGTTACAACTTTATCTCTAATAGTATCGACTTTAGAAGTAAAGTAGTTCATAAAGTCATTACTGCTGTGCAATGATGTTGAGAAATGTCAAACACTTGTTGATGCTTTATTTTTCGCTTAATTTAGCCACTGTATTGAATAAATACCTGGGGTTATGTTTGTTTTTCTTCTAAAAGAGCCGAAAAAAAGTAATCAATTTAGCAGTTATGATTTAAGGCTTTTCTGTAAGATAGGTTACTTTCCCTCCAAGCAATAACGAAATACTTCTAGTTTTGGACTTTTCCTCCAGCTGCACTCCATTTTCCGTGGCTGCTCTCTTTAGGGTGCGAGTGTGCTTTCATTACACCACGGTGTCAGGACTGTTTTCCTTAAAGCCTAAGGAGTGGGATACATCAAGGAAGATTACTTCCAAAGCATTCTTTTGTGGGGTAAACGCTTGATGGATAATACAAGAAGTGGAATTTAAACAGTTTTAGCTATATATGAGTTTGTGCACAAAACTAAAATAATGATCTAGAGATATCATCGCTTTGGCTGCATAATTTCAACTCAACATAACCATCAACATCAATTCCATGTGACAGATAGCTTGAACAGGGGAGTTTATAAATATCATAATTACACATTAAATCAAACTTTGCGCCACCAAGTTGCGAGAAGAAAGCTGAGGAAAATATTGCCAAACTAAAATCAATAAAGTGTTAATCCGCCCTTTTGTTGAGATTTAGTAATCACTGACCTTTTTCAAATAATGGGGTTTATTTTTTTTTCGCATCAAATAATTGCACTAAGATTCCATCGATAATTTGTGTTCTTATTAATGAACAGTGACTGAGCAGCATCAAGTAAAAGATTGAGACAGACCTTCCGCTTGCTACCAAGTAAACCTGCTGCCTTTTAAAGATAGAGTCCTCGTCTTCAGCCAGCAGTTAAACCCGTTTCTTTGTATTCATAACAATTGGGTCCAAATTAACAGAACATCTACAGTTTATCTTTGGTTATTTTTTATAACCAAGTATGTAACCTAACAGGCTTTGAATTGCAATACCATCAATTGGAAGAGATCATACGTCCTGTCTTTTATCGAAGTAATCAGGGGTCACATTTATATATATAAGCATGTAGGCCAGAGGCTTTAGAGACTCAGATGAAGAGTACCCATTCCAGGCTGCAGGGTATCTTTGCCGAGAGTCTTCTAAGAACAGAACAGTATCATCCGCTAACTGATAATGATTATCTCTGTATTGGGCCAAATACTGGACTGCGCTTTTAGAGATGGCTATTGCTTTGATGTGCGAACTAAGAAATGTGTCTCGCAATTTAAAAAAAAAGATAAGGAAGAATCTGGGGAGAGGTACTGTTACTCAACTTAATGGAGCTACTGACTGTTCATGGTATCACAGCACATTTTGAACATTATTACAGGCAAAGCAGTCACTAAAGACCAAGTTCTATTTAGTGCTTCGAAAGCAAAACAACCATGTTCTAAAGTGTCAAAATGCTGTATGAGTAGTAGTCTAACAATACATTAATAAAACTTTATTTTTGGGCAGTACATATAGTATGTAGTTATGTTGTTTGATGATATGTCCTGTTTGGCAGAAATCCTGACCCTGTGTTTCATGCAATAATGGTAATTTTAGGGACACATTTGAGTCTTTTTGGCCAGAAACTAAAGCTATTTAATTTTGTAGTCATTATTTAATTAAAGTAATTATGGGCGACTCCAATTATCAATAAGAAGGGGATCTTTATTTGGCTTTGGAATTAGAGTATTGATTTTTCCTTGACATAGGGTGGGAGGAAAGAAATGTTTTCTCTATGCTTTCTCTAAAAACCCCTAATAGAAATGGTTCTTTTTTTTTACTAAATAATTTATAGAATATAGCCCATCAGTGCCAGGAGATTTTCCATTTTTTTTATGAATTAATTGCTTCTACAATCTCATTCGTGGTAATAGGAGCATCACAAAATCTCTTATCTACCATATTTAATTGTTGTATGTTCTGAAGAGACTTGAAGAATCTCAGTTGCATCTTGGTGGCAAAATCTTTAGATGTATATATAATCTGTGTAAAATTTAGAACAGAATTTTCCAAGTACTTTTTTGATTCTCATTTAATACTCCATCAATCATGAGTTTCCCTATATTATTTGTTTTTTAGCTTGTTGTTTTTGTCTAAAACGAAAAAAATAAGCAGAGCTGCTTTGCTCACATTCCTCAAGACCACTTTCTGCGTGATCGGACATAAGCTCCTTCAGCTTTATATTTATTTATATATTGTATCTAATTGTTGTTGCTGTTCAGCAAGTTCAGCTTTATCAAGATCAGTCATATCTTCCACATTTTTGGCTTAAAAGACTAGCATTTTACATATAACACTACTTTCATTAGACTTCCTCTTTTTTAGCCATGTCAACTACTGAATTTTCGAAAATATTTACAGACTTTTCATATAAGCTCCAAATTACTGAAGTAGTTATCTTCTTCATTTGCTTTGTTCAAAAAATTTGTGATAATGTACAATCAATTTTAATTCTAACATCATTATAGGGCAAGAATTGAGTTATTGAGCTTCCAATAAGAGGGAGTACTATATGAATTAAGTTTAGTTGAAATAGGGATGTGAATAGAAATGCTTTTTATGGTCAGATAAAGGTAAAGGGATAATATCAGTTGAAATATTAATTTAGCTCTTTAGAAGCAAGCTTCATGCGACGCCGGAAAGATTTATTATTCCATGTGAATACTTTTATAAAGATGGATGAGTTTCCCTCCAGCTATCAACCCAAAGAAATCTTTGCATGAACATCAATTTAAGTGGGAATTAGAATTATTAGATTTTGGGGGCCATCTATCAATATTATTAGTATCCATAACCACATGGAAGTCCTCCTCCAAAAACCAAATACGAGTTGGGGTAGTTATTATTAACAATGAAGTATACGTTCTTCCATTCTATAAAATAAATCTTCAATTTTTTTTTGGTTGATAAGGTCCATAAAGATTGATAATAATAAACATTATGTCTGAGATTTCAAGTAGGAGGCAAATATACCCGACCAACTTGGATCACAATCAGAAACAGAAATACAGAAATTTCCCCTTAAAGCGATGAAGTAAGATACAGACCCCAGCTGAACTTGATGTTCCATGGGACATCCACAGGTCCAAGCCCCATTGTGATCTCCAAAAATTAAAGTCATCTTTGACTGAATGACATTCTTGTAAAAAAAAAAAAACTCTGAATTGAACTGTTTTAAGGTTACAAACATCCTAGCTTTATGTTTTAGTAGAGGTTTCTTAGCCCTCTAACAGTAAGTGAGTGAATAGAAAGAACCATAAAGGAAAATAAGGAAAGGAAGAATAATAATAATAATAATAAGCTAATAGAAATAACGCATTGATTTGATCGGACATAAAAGAAATACGTGCATAAAAACGAGCACAGCAAAAAATAATAAAAACAATATGTACTGATGTCGTGCAGTAGCCTGCAAAAAAATAGGCATAAAAATTATTAACTTTAAAACAGTAGTATATAAGAACCCTTAACAAACATGTCAAACAAACAAGTAGCATTTAAGCACCTGGTTTTTTATTAAGCTAAACCAGTGCCACTTTAACAAAGTGCAACGCTAAAACGTTATAATCAGGGTTAAACCTAAAAAGTAAACAAAGTACTTGACTTGAGAACGTAGTTGTTCACGTGGATATGCACTCTAGCTTATTACACAGAACGTCCTGAATCAGCACAAAGTGCACTGCGACATAGTGTAAGCAAATAAGCAATCGTAAGAGGGAAACTCAGGTTGGTGGAAAAATTTCAGTGCCATCCAAAAAGCTCTTCCTCCTACAAAGTATTCCCGCTTGTTGTCCCGACGTGCTTTGTCCACGAGAGGCCATAAGTTTGTTCCTCTTTTCTCTATCTGCCGGGGACAGATCCTCAGACAATTTTTAAAGTTGTTATTTCTGCGAAAATGAGAGTCTTTCGCTGCCTGCCAAATGGCATCACGGTAGAAAGCGCGAAGGGTAAACTGAAAAAATGATCCCTCTAGGTTGGTCGCTGCTGCGTTTGCTTATGCCCAAGTCCGATGTACAGTATCAACAGTCGTATGGAAGTTTGTCCTTTTTGCTTCTGGTAAAATAGCTGCTGACAAAACCTGGATAACCCTCTCCCGAACATCCTCCCTCTCCCTTTTCAGGAAACCCTAGATTCCTCAGATTCCAACGGCATGTGTATCCTTCGAGATGGATAAACGTTGTTCATGCTCAGATGATTTCACCTTCAAACTTCTTCGCTATTATCTCCATCAGACCGAGCTGGCCTTTGACGTCATTTAAGTTTCTGCCACATACAAACTAAACATCTGTCTTTATGTCGGCTATCTGTTTGGTGTTTTCATTAAACTGTCTCTTTCATACTCGCGATCGCTCTAGCATTCTCCGCCACCATTCGTTCCAGGCCATCAGATCGATTGTTAATTAGAATAAAGAGTTCTTTGAGTTGTGAAAGGATATTAGCGGCATTTCTAGGCTCTCTATCTTTCCGTTGTTTAATAACAGGAGACTACATGGCGTTTTGGGGAGAGGAGGGATAACTAGTGGAGAGTGGGTAAGTTGTCACACTTTTCAAACTGTCTAACATTTATGAGCACCATACATCACAATGATAAAGTCATACCAAATGAAAGAATGCAGTCTTATATGTTGTTGTCATTACATTTTCATAACTTATCTCATGAGCTGTAGACTGTTGAATAGAGAATGTGGCACTGTGACAATTTGCCCCCATCGGCGGGTAAGTTGTCACACAACATTATCGTAAAAATAAGAACAACACAGCTACTTAATTTGTGTTTATTGATTTAAATTTTTTAAATTCAAACCAGAACTGGAAATATAAACAATCATGCCTAGAGAATTTGGAGCAAAACAATTATTCAGTCCAAAAAATACACATTTTCAATCAAAAACACATTTAAGTGGCAGAACCAAATTTACTTTGAACTTTTATACTCAAACGTTCTCTGGCTTGCACATAGATCCATGATAACTGAATGGAATGCTGCAGATAACTCGCTTAACTTAACATGTTTAACCTCTGAACAACAGCGATGCCCGGTATCTGACTATGCAGAGTTGGTGCTGGGGTCTGCAGGGCAGAGTTCTGAATGGGGTCGATCTGTGCAAACTCGGTTTCCAAAAATACATCTACCCAATTTTTTTTGAGCATGTTTATGTGTTTATTTGTACTGGGGCCAAGTTGTCACATGTGACGACTTGCCCCAAAGTCATTGAGACAACTTGCCCCAAACTGACATGTGTGCTAATGTTGCGTGTTCTGACTGTTTGTATAGCATTGAATTTTGAGTTTATTTTTATTGGTTTTTCGTTGAGGTGCATCATGTGACTTAGGTTGAGGTCATGGCAGCCATCTTAGTTTTTCCTTCACAACAGCAAGTGATGCAGCAGTAGATGTCTCCCTGATAAAAGCTATAATTCTGTTATTTCAATGCCAGAGGCCATCGTCTGTAAGTTAAAAATGTTTATGAATTTCATCTGTTAAAAAGAACATGAGTCGATTAACGCGTATACGCGTTTTGGGGTATTTTCTCATTAAAACCCTCTGGAGTCGATTAACGCGTATACGCGTTTTGGGGTATTTTCTCCTGATAACCCCGAAAAGAACTTTAAATTACACTTTCAGTTTTGATCGTACAGATAAGTGCAAACAAAAAAAAACAATACATCAATCGAATCTGTAAAGGGTATACTTTTTTTTGGTATACAGACATAATACAACAAAACTTTGTGTTGCAACTTATAAAATAAAGATAACAAACAATGAGTGCTGTCTGCAGCCTTTGTCTGCGCTGATCTCAGATACAAATGCGTCATTACAATGAACTGTAACTCAGTGAATACTCAACACAGAGACATGAGAGAGATATCTATAGAAAGCCTGACATGTCTACTTTTAAAACTAACAAGTGCTGCTGAAAACAAATTTTCTTTCTGATAAAGTAATCCATATGAAAACAACGCGATGTCCGTTTTTCACGTCTCCATTCATTATCTTACTTATGCCGACCACGGCCCCCCGTCGCCGAGCGCGTTTTGTAGAATTTCAAATTGTTTTTCACTGAAAGGCGCGCGGCTTTGAATACGCCCCACAACAGAAGACAACGCCAGCAAGACTGTTCTTCAAGTTTTTTATATATTTTACTGTTTGCTTCGCGATTTGAGAGAAATAAGACGTAATTCCACCCCAAAAAGATGTGATGTGTATTGAGGATTTGAGATTTGGATTTCCTCAGCAAAAAAAGAATGAAGCACTTTATTCAGCAGAGATCATAAACATGATAAGTCTCTTTTTATTGATTTATATACTTGTACTAGTTTTCACATAACGTGTAAACATTTTACCTAGTTAGACTTTTTCCAAAGACTTTTTCCAAACTATAATTCCTGACTAAATGTATAATCAAGTGAAATATTATGAAGTTTCAATAACAATAACCACTACTATACCATTCAAAAGCTTGATGATGTAATAATATAAAATGTACCAATAAATGTAACCTGTAACAAATGTAACAATCATTGCCTGTTCTTTCAATTTATCCCCCCTAAAAAACCTAAAAAAAAATAATTCTCAGCTCTTTTCAACCATTAATAAATAATAATAATAATACCTAATAATAATGATATAATAACAATAAATGTTTTTTTTTTGTAGAGAAAATAAGATTGTTAAAAGGATTTCTGAGAGGATTGTGTGACTGGAGTAATTGATGCAAAAACTTCAGTTTGAAACGTCAGCTTTGATGGTTCCTAATAACTGTTTTAACTGACACTCACACAGTGAATATTAAATTATGTTGTTGGATAATTAAATATATTCTAAATAAACTACAAACATAAAATTAAATAGATTTAATTTTGTCCTCACATTCTTTCTTGTAAACTCATCCCTCTCAGTGACACAGCTGACTGAATGGCTCATTATGCTGCAGCTCATTATGCAGGTCTTGTCTTCTCAGGTTGTGAATTCATGAATAGTTTACGCCTAGCTCGCATATGACTTTTACCAACAAAAAGTGTCTTCAGAAAATTTAAATCAATATATTGTTTTCTCGTACGTGAGTAAACAAGATGATTTTCACCATCATTGAGAAAAAAAAAATTCTAGGCTACAAGCTCCAGTTCTCAAATTTCCTGGGAACCAATTTTCTGTATGTGTTTTTATTGCCTTTTTCAAGTGATTTAAACATTTTCGTAGTTTTTCACTAACCCACGCATCAACATTTTTTTTTCCTCAAAAACACAATCATGTACATACACATGCTGCTCACATATTATTATAGCCTAGTTTTGTGCTGATTACAGTGAGATTAGACTTTAGCCATTGTAGATATTTATAAGAAACTGAAAAACAAGCACAATGTCAGGGCATGACAAAACTTCTCCAGGCCCCAAAAATACCCTTAGACTCCAGAGGGTTAATATTAGATTGTATTTCGTTCTTTAAAATTACCTTTACTCATACTTTATACTTAATTTATGTTTTGTGTTGCATAATAGTTTCACAAGGAAAACGATGTTTTTTGTGCAACTGAAGATTTGAAGTAAAACACTGAAAAAGACCTCCTTCGTTTCGACTTTTTCCTTCAGCCCTCATCCCTGTTTAACTATCTGTCGACTTGTGCAACCTACTTTGCACCGCAGGGACAGAATAGTTGGCTAAATCTCAAAGGTTTAGCCTATTATATGCAAACAGCGAAAGTAAGAAAATACACATTATTGTCTCCTCTATTATATGCAAAATAAATAATTTTTTAACATTCATACCTAACAAAAAAAGTTGTATTGCATAAAATTTTAACGTGCACATAGTTTTACTTTTAAGCCAAAAATAAGAAAATTGTGCTAACCTCAAATTAGAGTGATTCTTGACCCACATGTGAACAGGGAAATTGACTAGTAGAAGAAGTAGTCACCACAAAGTGGCTATTTGATGTTTTGATGATAGAGCCTCTAGTGTTGGAGTTATGAACAGTGTGAGAAACTTACCCGTGTGACAACTACCCCACTCTCCCCTACTTCAGGAGGCTAATATCTGCACAATCCATTTCTGACTCGAGGTAATCATGCAAATGTCACTCAAAAAGTTTGTTTGTGAAACTGCTGTTTGGTCAACGCAGCTTTAACAGGATTAGCATTGGCCTGACACACATTCTTTTGTGTTTTTCCTTTTTTATCAGATTTTCTCCATTTTCAATCATTATAATCATAATAAAATCCTCTTATGCATCAAAAGAAAGATAAAACATACGCACTTTCTTCAAAATAGTCAGAGCGCCATCTTGGCCAACTCCTCGTGTAAATGCCTAAGGACAAAAACTTAAGCAAGGGAAAAAAAAAGAAAGAAAAGAAATATGATTCACTCACAGTCACCACCCACACTCGCACCACTCTGTCTGCTCCACTCAACAAAACCACACCGGAAGTGAGAGATGAGAGAGATAGAAAGAGAAGATATAGATAATATATGTTCAGATAAACATGCAAGACTCCATGGATATTTGACAATTCAAATTTTGTTTTCAAATGCATTATTTTGAGATCTTTCTACAAAAATAATTACCCAGAATTTTTATTCAGACTAGAATCCCCAAAGACTGTAAATTGACAGCGACATCTAGAGGACAACACTTGCAACCCTCAGCGGTTACCATGGTGACCAAATAAGCACATTTGTTGATTTGATTAAAATATCTTTGAAATCAAAATGCACTGTTCTTTTTTAGGAACATTGCAGTAGTATTCATTATAAAATATTTATCTGTGCACATCATCAGGGATTATTATTTTTTTTAATTAATGTACTCACTCATTCCATGTACACATATACATTCAGGTAATATTTAACCAAAATAACTCCCCTCTCACACTTCATATCTCAGGAGGACAAAAGTTTTGCTTTTTGATCACTTCAGCTTTTCCATAGTCCATTCATATCATATTTGAATACAATATCATGACTTCATCTTGGTTTACTAAATTTTCCTTTCTAGTTAACCAAGCTTTTAAAATGAACACTGAGGAAAAAAAAAAAGCAATAGCTGCTGCAATGTGTAAAAGTTTGTGAGCTTTTTAAACACTGAGACTTAATAAAAGTTTTACAAGAACCGCAGGTCAGCACAGTACGTGTTAGTTTAACGTTAACCAAACTAACTGATCACAGCACACATTCTTTTGTCTCAGAAATATTCAGAAACTTTATTTACCATCAAATGCTGACACAAAAACTCAAGGAGTTTCTGATCATTTCTTTGCCAGAACAAAATCAACAATGCTCTGTCAAATTTAAACATCCTTCACGTCGGACCGTCGACAGTCAAAAGTTTGAACTGCAAGCACTGTCTTAAATTACAGCAGAGGAGAACCACAAAAAATAACAAATACGAAACATGGAAGCTTGAACCCAAAATCAAAGCTTTCAGTTCATGAGATTAAATCTGCTGTGGTGTCGTCAGAGGCAGTGAGATATTGACAGCACAATTCCTGTAATCCTCACTGTAAACCTGACAAGTCACAGTAACTCAAACCGTTTGAGTAAAAACCAGATTGCCTTTACTTAATCCATGTGAAGTTTAAAACTTGCAATTATGTATCCAAGTGTTAATTAAGTGCTGATTGAGCATAGTGATTAACAGCTTGCGTTAACAACACATCACCAGCTCCCTTATTATAACCAGACTGACTTTTAGTTCTAAGACAGAACGTCTACAGAATACTGATTGAGAAGTAACTAAGGTTTAGATGTTGATTTATTGTGTTTCCATGAGTAACCATTTAGGATCAGTGTTTCTTTTGTGGGCTCGTGCACCTGATTTCCTGTCCTTAGATTAGTTTTTTTTGGACGTTGGAACCATGTGTTTTTTTGAACAGTTTTTATAACGCCAAAAACCCAGAAATGATCAGTATTGGTCGTTATACAGCATATTGGTGATGATAAATCATCAATTAGGGGAGCTGTTCAGAGTCCAAAAGTCTTACTAAATAAGTTTCTTAGTTAGTTCAGTTGTATTTTTACAATGAAAGCCATTCATTAAGTCAGTGGTTTCTTGCATAATCATTAATATAAAGGACTTTCACAGTTTGGTCTTCTATGATGTCATAGTCCACACACAGAACAATAATCAAATATAACCTCAACATGGTTACGAAAAAAAAAAAAAACATGCTGCAATGCTGCTGGCACTATTGTAGTACAAAACTCATCCATGGCTCCTAGCATGCTCTGCTGCATTGTTTTTGTTTTTTTTTTTTTTTTATGTCCCCATTGTTAGGTTCAATGTCTGATTATATGATGTCTGTGTGTGACTAGTGACACCACAGAAACCAAACTTGTGGAAAGTTTCTTTATATTAATGATTAGCACAGAACCACTGGCTCTTTAGAATCACTTTACTGTAATCAAATCCACACTAATTACCTACAACCGAGTTCATCAGAGATTTATATTCCGAACGTTTCAATATCAATGATTATCATCCCATATACGTATAACCACCAACATCTAGACACAGGTAGATAAAAAAAAATGCTAACCTGAATGCCTGTAATGCTTTTGGATAAAAGCACTTCATAAGAGGGTGAGTGTGTTATAACACTTGAATGTATTTCTCTGGGCTTTTGAGTTACACAAATGGTTACACGCCAAGAAAAAACTAAGACAGACAGCAAGGGCAGAGCCCTGTCTTATCTAAAGCAACACTGATCCCTAACATGGGTTATTTTAAATGAAACAATAAATAACACTAAACCGTAGTTTCATGCTCAATCAATCTTCTGTAGACTTCTGACAGAAAAAGTCGTCTGGTATAGTATAGGGGGCTGGTGATGCTGTTTGTGGGTTGTTTAATCAGATCTGAAGATTAATTACTGTATTTGATTTCGTTTATTTTTATCTAAGGGCTGTGTCTGGTCATTTGTTAGTTTCTTGTGTTTCTCGTGCTTCAGCAAGTTTCTGTTGTTAACAGCAGGTGTCATCAATAATTCCAATTTCACTCAATTAATCACTGTAATTATTTTAATTGCAATTTACGATAGTCCTTTCAGTGAACTCAAAGCTGAATGAAGTTCAGGTACTCACACGATTATTTTTAAAAACTAAGTGGGTTTAAGCAATCGGTTTTCCTCAACGTTTGAGTTAACAGAACGTGTCAGGTTTTAGTGAGCTTTGTCTGAAGTCGTTGTAGTTTCTTGTAGTCTCTCTTTTCTTCAGTATCTGTTTGTTAACGCAGGTGTTTCATCACTAATGCTCAATTATCCTCAATTTAATCACTTAATTTCTTAATTGCAATGTATATCTCTTTCAGTGAACTCAACGAGTAGGGGTTTTCAGAGTACTCACCACTATTAAGTTTTAAAACTTAATGGTTTAAGGCAATCAGTTTCCTCACAAACGGTTTTGAGTAAACCCACTTGGTCATGTTTTTAAGATTTTGTTTACACAAAAGGGTTTGATTAAACGTTACTTGTCGGGTTTTACAGTTGTTAGTTTTAAAATTCCTTAAAAGGTTTTTAAGGCAATCGTTCCTAAACGGTTGAAGTAAACCTTACCTTGTCATTTTTTAAGATATCTGTTTTACTCAACGTTGAGTTAAGTTTACTTGTCGGGTTTTACAGTGTGATTACGTTCCTCAATCTAACACTGTCCGGACAGTCTGCGTCTTCTGGAAATTAACCACGGAGTACATTCAGGTCCTCACAGATTGATCAAGATCTGAGAGTCACCAGTGTCTTTCTGAACTCTAGCATAAACACAGTCAGGAGAAACAGAGGGGTTTGTGGGTAACTGAGCTGTGGCATAAACAGTGTCAGGAGAAACAGAGGGGTTTGTGGGTAACTGAGCTGTGGCATAAACAGTGTTAGATGAATCAGAGGGGTGTGTAGGTAATTGTTTGTGAGAGTCTTGAATCTCCTCATAATCACAAGCAGTGTGAGAAACCTGCAGAGAGATGCAGAAATTATTTACAGCTCTGAAGATATTCAGTATGGAAGACTTTAACATTTATTCAACATATTACTTTATACGAACCACTTCATGTTTTCCTGCTCTAGTCTGAGATGATGAATCACCGCCGGCTAAAGAACGAGTTCTACTTAAACAACATTATTTCACATCTCAACACGAAGTCTGTTTTAAATCCAGTATCATCAGCAAATATCTGTATTCCTCATGTCTCTTGCAGCCTGTAGGTGGCCGCAGACTCAAAAGGGGAGGGAACAACAGATGAACACAATTTGTTTAAACTCCGTCGTAAGGGTAGTTTATGATCTAAAGACATAAGAAGGGCTTTACCTCGCGGACTGATGCTTCTACAGGAAACATAAATAAGAGACCAAACGATGATCAGAACCAGAAGCACAGAACCAGAGGAAACGATCAGAGAAGAGCCTGAAAACAGAAACAATCAGATCCATCAGTCTGATCACTCTGAGCAAATATCAGATCAGATCATGGCCATATCTTGACGTTTGTGACAGGTTTGGCCAGACTGCAGATTTCAAGGTTTCACGCTGTACATTAAGCGCAGTAAATGATGTTCTTGTCTCACACTTGCACATCTGTAATGCTTATATATAGTTTAATGTACAGATTGTTCAGATCATCCTAAACAGACTTTTTGAGCACAACATCACTGTAACCCAGCTCTGTTTAAATATACTGTAACCTGAGGTTAAAACTGTGTGAAGACACCCCAAAAATATACCACAGCATTTTGTTTTTGTGGAAGGAAATGCAAGAATGCCCACCCTGGTTCAGTAGAACGGCTATAAATAAAACGCATTCATATCTTGAAGACCAACATAGCTACGGGGCAAAGATCAATAATAGGACTTCATTAATGACACACAAACTGCCAAATATGCAAAAAATTTCACCTAAACAGGTCTATACAACAAAAATACAAATGACTTTATTATTATTAGTTTACACTACATAGTTCAATGTATTTAATTACTAACTATGCTACAGAAAAAAATCTATTTTTTTTAATTGTTTAGTAAATCTTTCAGGTGGTCAGAGATGGCAAAGCATATGAACATGAACCACTGATTGTATTTCAGCACTGCGGATGTGAAACGGGATGGAGATAGATTTGAAAAACTTGTGATCACCCCCCCGCCGCGCCCCCCCCCACATACCCTCCCCCCACCACAGCACCACACGCGAAGGAGGGGAGAAACCCTAAAAGATCCCGAGAGAGCAGATGAGGTCTCGATGATGATGCGCACTTTTGGTGGTTGCAGATGCTGATGAGGGGATGATGATGATGGTAGTGGGGAATTTGTTCTTGTAATATCTGTAGATAAAGCAAATATTAAAACAATGCATTTTTATGGATTTTTTGTTGTGTTGTTTTAGACACACACAGACTTGACATGACTTCCCGCATGGGATAAATGTACTGATGTCATCAAAATTCACTAACCGAAGGAATGTTTGCTCTATAAGAGAACATCAGAAAAGATCAAGTAAAAAAAAAAAAAATAATAATAAAAAAACTACAGTAATACTGTGCCTAAATGACCAACTAAACACTGTATTAACACCAAACAACCAGACAGAAAACTACACACTGCTGCGATTTTCTCACTTGACAGATCTACTGCAGAACCTTAGTTCTACACAACAAGCGGCACTTTTTACTCCCTGCAGAGACATGCAATCATAAGTCTAGCCGTTTAATTATTTAACTTGTGGTTTGTGTTAGGGTGTTTTTGTGCTTGTATTAATCACCAGTGATTATTTAGTGTGTTGTCTTGTCTGTTTACATACCTGTATTAACCAAATCCCGATCGCTTAAAATGACAATAATTACTTTTCTTTATTGCAGTGCCAATCAACATGATAGGTAGGCCCACACTGTGCATCTTAGGTGGCAGTGCATCATTGATTGTGATTTTTGATTAGTATTTCTGTTCAAATATGATGAGAAAGTTCATAACTTTACCCTGTTACGCTGATGAGCGCACGTCTGTGTTGAACTGCGAAGCTCTTGTGTCCTTGATCAACTGAAACTCACACCAGTAGTCATCTGAATTTGTTGAGTCCCATGACTGATGATTCCCGTCAGAGCTGCTGCTCTCTGGCATCATACAGCTGCATCTGGGTCCCTCAGCGCTCCATCTTCTACTCTGCGCTTCACGACGTCGCTTCAGCACAGAGATCTAGCATCCAGATCTCCTGCAGAACAACTTCACATCAGCACTGTGAGGCATTGATGGGTACATCTGCAGCTGATAGTTTCACAGATCCTCCTGCCAAGCAGCTGAGAGACCTGATTGCTCTCTCACAACACATCCCATCTGACTGTATCGAGAGACAAATCAAGTTCAACATATTAAACAACAGATTCCATCAGTTCTACGCAACAGAAAAACCAAACTGTGCAATGACTGGAGGAAAACAGCTCACACGTTGACTGCTGAATGTTCAGTGTGAAACTCAGAGAAGAAAACTGTAGTGTTCGAGAACTTTTGAACTGACAATCTTCCGTATTCTCTCAGAATCATTCTTCATAGTACACAGTTCTCTGATAAACACAGGTAAGAGGACTAGCAGGATCTGTCATCATGAACAGAGAATCTGGCGTCAATGTGGTCCAGTATCTGCTGCTCTGATCAGTGGTTTAGTTAGAGTTAAAACACTGAATCTGCTCCCGTTTGTACAGATGTATTGTTCTTCCTGTTCATCATGTTTCAATCTCATATATATTGAAGTTAATATCGAAGTTTTTCCTTCTGAATATGCCTCTCACAGTCACTGCGATATTTTGTGATCTGCTAAAAAACACAAACTCAGATATCAGTTTGATGCAGATGGATGAGGATGTGTCTTGAGGTAGCATGGCACTCGCATCTTCTTTCCTTAACACACACACACTACACCCACAATCCCTCTCCCTCATTATCACTGTGTTGTTCATAAGACATATTTTCTCCTTAGATTTTAACCCTGTTACGTTCTGAAGGATCTCATGTTTGCCTTACTATTTTTATAAAGTGTTAGGAATCACTATCCTGGAACGATATAATATCTTATAATTTTGTCCTGGTTGTTTTCGATTTTCTTGCGGTTGTTTTTAATTGGATCACAATGTAGCGTACAAACCCGTCTGCAGTAAATACAGTCAGTGTTGAAGATGTGTGATGTTTGAGTGAGTCATCAGTGGCTTTTTGAGAGATCTCAGTTGTACTGCGACAAGCACTGTGTACCACTATTCCATGATCACTTCAGTGTGGTAGAAATTCATCCAGGAGAGAGATATCAACTGCACACCAGGTACGTCCCATTAGAATCCTGGTTCTCCTACATCGGAAATCAGATCTCTGTGATGGTCACAGGTGAAATACTGCTGCTCTTGTGTCGTTCATACAGAGAGCAATCTGTCATAGAATCACACGCCAGTTATCTTTCTCTTTAGGTCTTGATTGATTGTCTAGAGCATCCTGGATTCTGAATCCGTTACAAAACTACTTTGCCTTTCCTGTATATCCTCCTCATCATGATCTGCATCGTGATGCTGAACGATCCTCCAGCCTGAATACTCCCGTCACAAACTGATGGCATATGCTCACACACCCTACAACAAAACCAGCATCTTAATACAACACTGTAGTTTTATGATACTTTATAGAGGCCATCATAAATCGAGAACGCCAAACCTTCAAATGCTTTTATGTCGATATAAGTTAGTCAGACTCTCACACCAGGAATACATCCGAGCAGAGTGCAGAGAAGGTCCCAGCATGCATCATTGCATATCTCTACTCTGTGCTACTTCTTCAGTGAATCTTCTATCTGGTTGTTACAGTAGAATTCATTTCTATCTGAAGCTCTACGATGTGTGGTTCCAATTAGTTTTTTAGTGTTGTCTTTACCTGGTTACATAGTAGTTACACATGAACAGATGAATGTGACAGAGACGGCCCACTTCTCTCTGAGATAGAGAGAAAGAGAGAAAGAGAGAGAGAGAGAGAGAGGTGGGAGCAGAGAGAGAGCTATTCAATAAAACAGGGAAGCTGAAAACTATTATAGTTCGAGCGACATAGGGCATATCAACATGCGGACGCACAAACAAAGCAAACACATGCGATAAAAAAAAGTTTATAAACATTTTTACAGAGCACTATTTTAAACAGAATTATTCTATTCGAACAAAGGCTATATTTTTCCCAGAATTGTAAATATTTAAAAGTTTTTTACAACTTTTAAAAGTGTAAAACTGAGTGTTGTCTTGAGTACAAAAAAGTACTCAGGCTTCATTAGTAAGAACAGTGGCAAAATTTCTGGTGGTAGACAATGCAACCATGCCAAACAAGCAGCAGGCTCTCATTAAACTGAAGAGTCGTCAGTCATCTGTAAGCTGTGATTTAGTAACAAATCTTTTATCATATTATTTTTTTCTTGTCAGAGATTTTAACTGTTGATGTTGGACAATATTATTACGAGTGTAGCTGTAATATGATTTAAGTTGTGAATATATTGACACGAACATCGAAATTAATCTTGGATAAACCAGCGGCGCGCAATCTGGTGGTGCAAGAGATGAAAAAAGAAATAAAACAAAACAATTACAATAACCCTAACAGGCAGGACCTGTACACCAGATACCGTGCAGCAGATGCAGCTAATGCCCCTGTCCCCCTCTGTGACGTGCCCCCTCTTCAACTATAGTAAATAAAACGCAGCAATATATGCACCCAAAGTTATACAGAAAAATATGGTTTGGCTGTAACAGAACCTGGTAATAAAGTCATTACAGCAAATAGTATTAAATGGTAAAGTAGTTTCCTGTTGATTATCACAATGTATATACAAATTGCGTGATGTTTCATAAATCTGAAACACCGTACACATAAGTCTGAATTTTAGTTGACACGAGTGTGCTTGTCTTCTCTTTTATTCATATATTTGTAACAAACTGGGATAGGTGTGTGTTGACAAGCTAGCCTTTGTCGTTAGCTGCTCACCCTTTTTATTTTTTTGGTTTTGGCCACTTCCCCTCAAAATGTGTGTGCATGACACTGAACCTGACGACAGTATCAATAGCGATGAGTTTATGTTTATGATTATCTGTTGTTTGAAACTCATCTGGAAACGGTGAATATTTGTGATTGTGTTTTCATTATGATTGCTAGCAATTGCATACAATTCACCCCCACCCTTTTTACATAATGCATTTGTTTAACTCAGAGATGAATATAAAATGCTTCAGTCCAAAAAAGACAGCTATCAATGTAAAAAAACAGTTTTAAAAATAGTCATTTTAAGCGCATATCACTTTTGTGATTTGTTTCAAAGCCAGGCTTTACCAGGAAAACCATAAATTACCTGTCCTCAAGCCGTAAATATAACACAGCAAAAAATCCAGAGTGAATCAACTCTGCTGGGAGTCCATGTGAGACCACACTCAAGAGTGTGAAAGTGTTAAAATATGAGTGTTAAATTAACACTGAATCAGAGTTCAAGTTAATGAGATAATTAAGTGATTAACTGAGTGATGATTGACCATTATTGATGAGCCTGATGTTAACGAGCAGAATCAACAAAGATGAAAATCACTATTTTAATGTCACACCATTTATAGTGGTCAGTGTTTTTGCTTTAGTTGGGGCTCTTGACCCTTACGTTTTTAAAGTTAGATATGGTTTGGTTGTTATAAATAAAACATGATAGTGTGATATTAGTTATGTTTTACATAATAATCATTTGACCTGAATCACCGAACTTATTTAAAAGCCTAAAACATTAGTTTCTAAAAATTAGAAAACAAACTACTAAAAGTAGCATTGAAAACAAAATAGAACAGTAAGAATAAAGGAAATTACTAAAGACAGGTCAGGTAATAATTTATTCATGCCACAGTGCATCATAGGAGCCATGGATGAATTTTGAAATAGGTGGCACCACAGAATGCACTGCAACACAAGTCTCCTGCAACATGCTTTTTTTTTGATTTTCACCGTCGTTGAGGTTCACAGGTTGATTCTAGATGTTTGCAAGTCTAAATGAAAGACTCGTTTTTTGAAAGATTTTGAACAAACAACTTTTAAGAAATTCCACAGATTGTATTTAAAATGCTAGAGCTAATCCTATGCTGAAGAATCATTCAGCTGCAATAATCAACAATGAAAGTTTAATATTTTTTTGTTTGCCCGTCTGTTTCAAGTAGGGGTAACTGCACTGGCCTGGAGCAATGGAAGTGTGCCAAAAAGGTAATAGCGAAAGCTGGCTGTTAAAAAAAAAAGATAGCGAGCCATATACTCTTAATCGCAGATTAAAAAGGAAACTATAAATTCATAAATTCAACATAATCCTATAAAACCAAATGTAATTCTTCCAATGTAAAACGAGTATAATGATATTAAGAATATTATTTTAAATTACTTTTGAAAGTACCTTCAAAACTTCTGCATGCCGCGGGTTACTGACGTCATCACCACCAGCAAGTTGAAGTCTTGATTTATCAATAATCAAAAACAAAATTTACAATTATTTTTCAAGCATACAAACATCTCTTAACACGGTTAGTCGCACCAGCTGTTCTTAAGTTCAAGTCAAAAAAGTTGTGTTTGTTAACATTAGTTAATGCACTGTGAAGTGAACTAACAAGAACAAACAACAAACAGCTGTATTTTTATTAACTAACAAAGTTTAATAAATACTGTATCAAATGCATTGGCCTCATAGTTAATGTTAATACATCAGTGTCAACAAATGAAACTTATTATTGTGTGTTGCCCTCAGAGAAATGTTTTTTTTTTTTTGCCTGATAGAGAGAAAAAATATATATTGACAAAACCACTAAATTATCAAATATACAAATTAGTCCAGAAAGAGTTTAAGCAGCACTATTTTAAGTTGTATAAGCAAAACAGACACAGCTTGTATCCACGAAAACAGTTTATTTTGTAGCTTTCAGTTTCAGTGTGCCAGTTGCAGAAGTAAAAAAAAAAAAAAATTATAGATAAGATAGACAATAGCTAGCTAGATAGACTAGACAGATAGATAGAGAGATAGATAGATAGATATATAGATAGATAGATCGATAGATAGATCAATCATTCATTCTGTAGGTAGCAGTCCCTAGAGACAGGGAGTGCCAGCCAAAACTCTCTTTGTCTGAATAGAAAGCTGTGAAGACCCCCTTCTTTCCATGGCTGCAGTATCTACAGCCATCACACCTGCTGAGCTCCAACTCACTCTGTAGGTCTTCCTCACATCTGGACTGAACAGACGTCCAGTCCATGATACATACACAAGAAAAAAAAAACAAATTCTTGAGAGGTCCACACAAAATACCCAATAAGTCGAACAAAATATAAAACTAAAAAAAGACTGCAATTGGTGTTCACTAGCCGAAGCGTGCAAGTGTCTGAGAGTGCAAGTGCACGTCTGCAGCCAGACCCTTCTCCCATTATATTATCATATAATTGTACTGCATACTCTTCACCTGAGACAGTCATTTTTTGTTACCAAACGTCCATATGAGTCCTGTGCATGTTTTCTAAAAAGAATGGAATCACAAAAAAGGAGACTGGCACTCATCTATACCCACAGGTTATACTAATTGTGGTTCAACATGTTGGATTAACTTCAAAAGAGTGGGAATGTCCTTCGAGTGCACTCAGGTGTGTAATGGTACAGTTGGATGCATGAGGATCTAATACAAAAGGCTGATCATTCAGAGTAAAAGTTACTGGCAGTGCTTGTCTCCATCTTCTAATGTTGAGAGAATGTGCCTCTGAAGGAAAGTCATTGTCTTTCTCTAGTGTGTGTTGGATATGCAATATTGAATACAAAATACATCCAGAAGGCTGTTATGAAGGCTTCATCAAGGCTGGTGCACTTTGGCACACGTCTACACTCCAGCATCTTCTGTCACCACACTGAGCCTCCCCTCCTCCTATGATGCGCCATTTACAGTCAGTATCCATCAGCAATGTATGGTAGGAAAGAGTGTAGCAGGGTCCCCCTACATGAAAAAATGAAATAAAAGATAATAATAATAAAAAAAAAAAAGAAACGCTTTTCAAATTCATCAGATTCTGTTCCGTCCTCTTTGGCTCAGACAGTGTAGCTACATACAGTACAGAACTGCAAAAACTATTAGAAGCTAATGTATAAGGGTCACAATATATGATGCATTTCATGTTCTTGTTTACTGATAAATCTTACATTGTGTTTTCTAAAAACTATTGTTTTAAATTTTTTAACAGATGGACTTAAAAGGGTACAGAAGAATAAAATATTACATGTAAAAGATTTGAAACAAGATATTTTACAGTTGATGATTTGATTTTACTATACCTCACTCCAAGCAGGTGTTCCTTAAGTATGGGTGTGTTTGAGTACATCCTCCAGACATTCCTTCCGTGCTTTCTCAGCCGTCTCCAGGAGAATGTTCAGCCTGCGTGTGGTCTTTGACAGTCGAGGTGTGTCTGGATGTGTTTTCTGATACTCACTTTGTAGCACATTCACGCAGGCCTCAACAGACACTGAATCCTCCCCAACACAAGTTTCCTTCATCAGAACAACAGAAACAGATAATGCTTAGACCATGACAGATATGCGAAACATCTAAATACTTATTGAACAAGGTGCTTAGATATAAAAATAATAAAAACATTGAACTGCATAAACATTAAGATGATGGTCAGGCAGTGAAAAAGTGGATTACATACAAAAAAAGATTTATAATATCTGTAGTACAGTATCTTCCTTACATTGAAGCGAAAATGTAAAATTGATTAACAGTGCAAAATAAATTACATATGGCAGTGTGCTTACATATGTTACAATAACCTGCTGAGTTGGAGCACGTTCTGCTTTAAATTTCCGGTTTAGGGATGTGTCAGGTGTGCTTAAAACACAAACTGATTGTCATTTTCCAGCAAATAAAGATTACAATATATTGTTACCTACAATATCGTGTGTGTGATTATATTTGATAGAGATAAACCAATGGACTAAAAACAATGTAACTTACACAGTCATTTCCCTTTATATTTCTCTGGAAATGGTTCTTCACAACCAGTGTGTTGAATATACTCTGCATTATTGGATACCTAGCAGAAAGGTAGAAACAAACTCTAAATTAGTTTTTTATTATTATTATTTTGTCTAATCGTCTTCATACGATTTAAGATTGATCTTAGTACAGTTGTAATAGCAGAGGTGGTAAATAAATATTATACTTACAGGATGTATTCTGTACTGTATTGCACAAAAAGGACGCAGATATAAACTATCAGCTCTGAGAGCTTCGATGCAGATGCGCTCATGGTTTTGTCTCACTGTACACAGAGGCGTGTCTACGTGGTGGCCAGGGGTGGCACCGGCCCCCCCGAAAGTTGTCTGGCCACCCCAGGTAGCCCCCACCAGATGTCTTGCTATAGATTGTTTTTAGTAAATTTCTAACTGCATCAGGCAGTGGCGGATCCTGGCATGTGTAGCTGCCTAGGGCGGCTTTCTTCTCCTCTTTATACTTAATTTTAGGCTGGTTTCTATAGTGTGATATTTGACATTCGAGAGCGCATAATGTTCTGTTTGATCCATGTAATGCGCTGAGCCATCGAATCTCCACTCGCAAGTGGATTTTCCTTCACTCACACACAAAACTGGATGTGTGCTTTTAAATATACATTGTTCTTCTATGAGAATTGGCTCTGCTTTTGCTCAGAGATTGCGTGTAGGCTCAAACATTCTTGCATCACTGAAGACTAGAAGTGCTTTTTTCTAATTCAGATGAGGGAGTAGGCTTATCTCATTAAATGGAAGCAAGCTGATTATAGTCAGCCTTCACTAGTTATTTATTTTATTAATAGCCTACTTATTTTAGTTAAAGGGTTAGTTCAGCCAAAAATTAAAATTATGTCATTAATGACATTAATTTCCATTTTTGGCTGAACTAACCCTTTAAGTGCTTAACTTATAAATATGCATTTATTCAATTGTTTTATTAAGTGCATTTGTATTTTGTTGTTTTTGTATATAGTTTCCCAATAAAAGCGTATTAACCAGGTTCCAGAAATAATCACTGAGGGTGCTTCTAAAATTAGCGAGGGTGCTCTACCCAACAAACATGAGACGATCTACGGCGTGCAGATCAGAGTCTAAATTGCGCGGGTCGGTCTGGACCATATCTGGGCGTCTACTCGGCGTGTTAAATCAGTTCATATCTGGACGTCAAACTCTGACCTCCCTTTGGACGTCGATATGAGGTTCAAAATTTGACCGTCCGGGCTAAGGATTTTCTTGGACATCTCTACAATGTGCAGAACAGGTTCAGGAAATCGTATAACTTTTTTTATATATATATACATATGAAAAACACAACAATCGTTGATTTCTTATTTAAATATCACATATAAACCCTATACTCTTCTGAAACATTTAGGTGTTAAAATTATGTAATATATAAATGTTTAAAAACATTAAACATTTATATATATCATTACATAATGTGACCATATAAAATCTTACATGGATTTATTTATGGTATGGTTTGTGGTATTTTTCACTGGAGCATTGACAGAAACAGCAGTTTAAATCTGTATTAGATCTATAAATCAAATATAGCTAATTAAAGTTATAGTCTTAATGCCCATTTTCACATATTTTCTCCCGTCTATTGCTTTGGTCATCATTGTGTCCAATCACTGCTACTTCGAGAGTGAATCCCACATAAATATGCAGATGTCATTCCCGAAACCTTTGCAACGTGTGTGTGGCTGAAAAACAAAGTTATACATTTTAAAATGGATCATAGACTAGAAAGCTTGCAAAAGAGTGTTCATTACCACTAAAAAAGCTGTCACTCTTTTGTTTAGTGAGTGTATACACAATGTATTTTAACATACATCGTGCCGCAAACCCCGGCCACCCCTCTTTTCAGCCAGTGCCCCAGACTGGCCACCCCATTTAAAATGCTCTAGACCCGCCCCTGACTGTACATACAGTATGTCTGTCAACAACAATAAACCAATTACTAAAGCTTCAAGATATAACGCCAATGAAAATTATGATCGTATTGTAACAAACTTATCTTAATATACATATTTGTGGTATATAAAGCATAGATTAACGTATGTTGAATAATTACCTCACGCCTTATCGCCGCTACCTTTTCTGGTCTAAAAGAAATTACGTAAATGTTTATTTACCGCTGATTGGCCAACACAGTAAACTCCTTTGACCAATGAAGAAAAATAACTAAGAAAAAAGCCAAGCTACAAAATCCAAACAAAATAAATGTCTCTCGCTGTGAGCTCTTCAAACGTAAACTCAGGTCATTTTATCTCAGCATCGCTAAAATGGTGAACTGACGCTGTTGTAACGTGCAGTGTAAGAAAAACGTACAGGGCTTGCGTGAAATTACTCACAAAAGGATTAATAAACACACTGGATTTATAAATTTCTTTAATATCGCGAGCAATGTTGATGTCTAGCCACTGATCTATAAAACATATATACACCATATATAGTCATATATAGATCAATGTGTCTGGCCGATGTTTTTTTTTTTTTTCTTTTTCTTTTTTAAATTAAGGTATCAAGTTCAATTACAAATCTTTACGGCACATTTCAACAACTGAACACAAATTATTACAGCTAAATAGAAAAAAAAAAGATTAAAAAAAAAAAAAAAAAAAAAAAAAAAAACAATAATAAAAAAAAAAAAAAAAAAAGAATAAAACAGGGAAAGAAAAAAAAGAAGGATGAGGGTCTTATTCTAACAGCAAAAACAAGTTCAAAGCGTATAAGAGTTTCTCTGTGTTCCTGTCCATCATGTAATGAAGAGACTTTGCAAATATCTTTAGTTCATTCTTCCATCCGCTGAAGTGAGGTTTAACCTTTAAAAACTTAAATTCTAGAATATCGTATTTGGCACAAAGTCATTACGTATATCAAGAAGTCGAGGATCATTTTCCTTCAACAATACTCCAACCTTAATTGAGACCACAGTCAACGGCTGGATTGAATATATGTTTGGAATGAAAGCCAGTTTTGAAATTCCAGCCAAAAAGTCGGTTCAAGGTTCACATGTTAAAAAACTCCATGTAAAAAGTGCACTGTAAAATTAACGGTATTAATGGCGCTGCACTGTAAAAAAAATTGACGTTAACTACCAGTAATTTAACGGCAGCCGGGGGTGCCAGGTAAAAAGTACTGTTAATTTTAACAGCTCTCCCAAACCATTCATTTACACGTTATTTTTGTTTACAGATTTTACCGTTTAAATTTATACCATGGCAACTAACTCCATCCCACTGATGCAAAAACAGTCGAGATTAAAAAATATCATTTCCTACAATGTTAGTACTATGAATTTATTCATTTGAAGTCCAAGTGAGAAGAAGGAAATTTCTTAATATAAAACTGCAAACGAGAATTACTGTAGTAGTAAAGTAAACTAAATGCATGTCTTTTAAAACACCTCAAATCACTGTAGTTCAATTGTACAGCTAATAGCACCACATGTATGTGCTGAAGTACTTAACACAGAGATCATCACTGTATCACAACAACTCAGCCACATTTAACGATCTGTTATATAAAGCAGGCAGAAAATCAGCATTTGTGGCTGCATTCATTGAGTGCAAGCACAGGCTCTAACGTCTCCAGCACAATGGTGAACCACAAAACTACATTAACAGATCTCTCTTGTGCAATCACACATTAATACAATTGAGTTCAGTATTTACTCTCATCATCAGTGGATGACTTTGCGTAATTTTTTTTCTATGGGATGCTTCACAATATTTTTAGGTCAAAATTACTTTTTTTTTCCTTTGGTTAAATCAGTATAATTGTCATTTTTTTCCTTGTCTTAACGGCAACAAACGTAGAACAAAACACTTTTGTGCTGGGCAACCATTAAGTTACAGCAACAAACTGCCTGTAAATAACCTGTTTTTCTACACGTTTTGTTTCCTGTAAATTAATTACAGTTTATTACTGTTAAATTATGCTTCATGCTGTTTTTTTTGTGAGGAAGCACCCTGGCTGCAGCAGCCTGCAGATTGAGGTGGGGGCTGGCACACTGGGGTGGGGCTGCCACTTGTCTCCCCACCCCATGCCTAGCTGCGCGGGGTTGTACTTGTTTTTTCTTCATCTTAAATCTTTAACCCCTTTAAACCCCACAACCAAAATCCTCAGTTTTTAAAACGAAAACTGGTTGATAAGTGGTGCCACACTACAGAGTGTTAGAGTAACACTGAATCAGTGAAAGTTAATGAGATAATTCTGTGATTAATTGATGATTGAGGCATTAGTGATGAAGCAGCTGCTATTAACCAAACAGGGAATCACTGAAGAAAGCGAAACACAAGAACTACAACTGACACAGCTTTAGAGTGAAATCAACTGAAATAAAATTATTCATCAAATCTCTCAAGATCTGATTAATACAACTTCACAATACTAACCAGACTGACATATTTCTGTCAGATGGTCCCCCCCCCCCCCCCCCCTACAGAAGATCCTTATTGAGAGTTAAGAGCGGTTTAGGTGTTTTCTTTTCACTACCATGATGGAGATCAGTGTTTAACTTTAGTTGGAGCTCTTTGAACCAGTAAAGGTTTTTTTTTTTTTTTTAAACATGCAATAACAATATAATGCTTTGGAACTTGTTTATAGCAAAAAAGTTCAAACAGATAAAAGAATGTGGTATGTTGTAGTACAGATTGATAAGAACAAACATTCTCTTATTTTCTCAATCCAATCCCATGTCCATTCTCTTATTGAATATTGATACTACAGCACAAAGAAGAACCATGCTGAGCTGTAAGTTATGAAAGAACTGTTAAGAAAATTCAAATATGGGTGCTGACTGTTTAAGATAATAAAATATTTCAAACCCAAGCTGTTTCTCATATCCATATGTTCATGGTTGTCACAGTATTGTTCAATCTTATAAAGTTAAAAAAATAAAATACAGTTCACACATGTTTCAAACCAACATGATTTGAGCATTTTTTTTTAAACATTTTTAATGTCAGGCTAGTTGATTATGGCTGACAGAAACCGCCATTAATCAACTTTGGACCCATAACCCGCCATAAACACAGTTTATAACAGACATTTATCACTAAGACACAAATATTATCGCAATCAAACCAGAACTCAAAATTATCTGAATAAAACATTATTATGCATAAATGTAACAGAATATTTTAATTGTACTGTTAATCATTGTATTTAATTAAGTGATTAACCAATATTTTTATTAAATATTATCAATATTTTAAAGTGTAGTGTGTTTTTTCTGTATTCAGTTGTTTCTGAAGAACTGAATGTGGAAATTAAAGCTATTTGAATATAAAGGAGAGAAGGGACAGAAAGTGAAGGTGATGAGAAAGGTGTTGACTTACTTCTTCATTTCATTACTGAACTTTAGGTTTTTTTTTCCTATTTTTTTTTTTTTATTCAAAGGCCTCAGGGAAACAAAGGGGAAAACTCATGAGGTGTGGAGCGCACAGGAAAACATAAATATGTCAGCAGTTCTGTGTTTGGCTTTCTTCTGTACAGTTTGTTCTTTTTTTTGTTTGTTTGTTTGGTTAATATAAAGGAGGAAGTCTGCATCTCATCACATTCATGACAGAAGGCTCACCTGAAAACACATCAAGAACTTCAGAAGAACTGAATCTACTAACAACAGAGAAGATCACTGAAGAAGAGAGAAGAATGAAGATCATCTGGACTTTCACTCTGCTGATGATTCTTTCGTAAGAGTCTTGAATGTTGATCTCATTTAAAACTTCATGAGAAATTTGTTAAGGTTCACTTTTATTTTGGTTTGGTGTTTGTACGGTACCATGACCTCAGTCAGTTTTTGCTGGACAATCATTGCATAAAGTTGAACAATACATCATGCAACATATTGATAAGCAATGACCAAAACAAAAGAAATGTATTTTTGTGGAAGTACTGTGGTCAGAGTGCACACAACCAAGCCAGGACTAATTCTAAAAGATGAAGTGTTGATTCTGGAAATTCTCTTTCTGTGAATAAAAACAAAAGAACAGCAGTGTTTCAATTTGACCATTCAGAGATCAAAAGAAAACAGGATTCCTGTGAAGAATGGAGGTGATAAATCAATAAATAAGAGTTCTCTGCACTGAAGCGGAGAGCGGACCTGACCAAATTATACTCGGGTGAGTAACCCAATGTTCATTAGACCCATTTTTAAACAGGAACACATCATCAATGCTGTGATTTTGTGTTAATTTGGCAAAATAACTTATACAGTTAAAACATGTTTTCTCAGTAGTCAATTTTCCTAGTCAAAAGTGCATTCATTATGCCACAGTAAAAACCACTGTGGTGTTTGATGGTTATTTTTCAATGAAAAAAAAAAAAATTCATCCGCATTTAGGGCTTTTAGTAACATAATTGGCATTCAGAGCAATAACCACTGATTGGTTTAATACTTCATATAAAGCTTGTTCCAGAAGTTTTTAAGATGGAAATCTGAAAGACTTTGAAAAAGTAAATTGGCACCAAAGGTTTTTTTTTTTTTTTTTTTTTTTCATAACAAACAATTATAAACAAGCACACAGTTTACTAACGGCCACCAAATAAATTATCATGTTTTTTTAACTCAAGGGTCAAGAGCATAACCTAAAACATAACTAAATCATCAACATCTAAAGTCAGTCTTGTTAGTAATGCAACTGTAAAAAATGATTCACTTTTTTACTCAATAAAAATTGTTTTTAAAGTTTTACATCCCAATAATATTAATGAAATTTAACACATTAAGAATTAATTACGAAATAATTCAAATTAGATGCTTACAAGCAACCATTTCAAAATGAGTAGAAGAACATGAAAAATTAAGTAAAATTTACCACAAAAATATTGAGTTCATTGAGAGAAACCCCCCTCCCCACCCACAAAACAACAACAAACAACAACAACAACCAAAAACACTATGCTAAAGAATGCTGTTATACATGTCAGGCCAGTTAGTTGGCGACTCATGAAAACACCCAGTGAAAACCGTATATGCATGCACATGATGGTCAGACCTTTTTTACAAATTCACATTTTTTGTTGCTAATATAGAGTATGATAACAGGCATCATGCTGCAAAAGCTTGTGTCTTAAGGCCCCCAAAAACAGAGTTATATTGAGAGACACCTAAAGTTCACAAACAGAATCACTCGAAGGAGGGGAAAAGGGGTAAATTTATAGGGTTAACACAGTATAGTGGTCAGGGTTTGCTTTAGTTTGGCTCTTGACCCTTGACTTTTTTTAATATTACATTTGGGTATGGCTGTTGGAACTGAATTGTAACAGCTAGACATGCATAAGAGTACAGAAGATCACAGGTGGTTGTTGGTTATGATTTTACATAAGCGTTGTTTGGCTCGGAGTGTTTACAAGTAGAGCTTGTTTCTCTGGAGTTTAATTAGCATTGCAATATTGCAGCCCCTGTAAATCCAACAATAGAATACCCAAAATTTTTCTGTTTAAAATCCAGAGTGTTAAGAATTTCTGAGTTAGAAAAAAAATTGTCGTGGGGAGGGAAGACTTATTTTAGGCACACAGTGACATCAAGAACCAGCGTATGAATCTCAAGAATGGTGACAAACAGCATATTCAGATTAACAGATGACCTGTAAGCATCACAAACAGCTACTAAAAATTGAGTTTTGATTGGTGGCACCCGAATGCAGCGCAACATGCTTTTTGATGGCCCACCATTGTTGAGGTGCCAGCCTGATTCTTGATGTCTGTGTGCCTAAATGAAAAAAAAAATCTTTTTTTTTAATGTTGTGATCAGAAGTTGCTTCTAAAGAATCTATCTGATTATACTGAAAATACCAGACCTTACACTGTTCAGCCAAAGGAACGCCTGTTGCTGATAAGATACACCCAACTCAGAAATCTAGATCCAAATGATGTCAAACAAACAACAACACCACCTGATCTTATTCTTCTTTGGCTTGTCTAACTGCTGTATTACAATTTAAACCAAAAAAAATTTGTTTAAAAGTTTAAGGGTCAAGAGCCTCAACTAAAGCAACGACACTGACCACCGTAATGGTAAACCAAATGTAGATTATTCTACTTCAGTGATTCTGTTTTGTTAACATCATGTGTCTTCAGATAACTCTGTTTTGGGGGCTTGAAAACCATAAGCTTTTGAACACAATGCCTGTATCATCTCCATGTAAGCAACAAAAACATGAATTTGTGAATTACATTTTTGCGCTGTGTTTCTTAATCACCCAACTACGTACTGGCCTGGTATGCATAACATAGTATTCATTAGCATAGTGTTTTTTGTTTTTCTTTCTCAAAGAATTTTTTTTTTTTAAACTTTACTTTATTTTTTTGTGCTGATTGACCTCATTTTGAAATGGTAATTTCCGAAAATTTCATTTTGATTTCAGTTCTATGAATTCTTATGTGTTAAATTTAATTAATAATATTGCTTGTAATCTGTTGCCACAAATTTATTAAGTAAAATATAGGGTTAGGATTTTTAACAGTGTACACACTGTTAAAAAGTGATACTCTATAGTTGACTCAATAAAATTGTGGCAACAGATTTGACAAGCAATATTATTAATTAAATTTAACACATTATGAATTAATTAGAATTAATCAAATGAGATACTTACAAGCAATCATTCAAATGAGTAAAATTACATGAAAAAAATAAGTAAAAGGTATACAAAATAATACTTGGTTTTGTTTGGACAAAAAACGAGAAGCACCTGGCTGCAGCCTGCATATAGAGGTGGGTTGCACATGTAACCCGCCCCATACCTACTCTGATTGGTTCAATCATCTTTCATAGGCATACATGATAGGAAAAGTGTGCGTAGTTGGTGTACACTGTTAAAAATAATACACTATATTTACTTAATAAAATTGTGGCAACAGATTACCAAGCAATATTATTGATTAAATTTAACACATAAGAATTCATTAGAATTAAATCAAATGAAATGTTTAGTAAATTACCATTCAAAATGAGTCCAAATAGCAAAAAAAAAAAAAGTAAAGTTTAAAAAAAAAAAATTCTTTGAGAAAGAAAAACAAAACACTATGCTAAGAATACTATGTTATGCATACCAGGTGCCAGTATTTGGTGATTAAGAAACACACAGAGCAAAAATGTAATTGCACAAATTCATGTTTTTGTTGCGTACATGGAGATGACACAGGCATTGTGTTCAAAAGCTTATGTTTTCAAGCCCCCAAAACAGAGTTATTGAAGACACCTGATGCTTAACAAACAGAATCACTGAAGTAGAATAATCTACATTTTGGGTTACCATTACGGTGGTCAGTGTTTGCTTTTAGTTGAGCTCTGACCCTTAAACTTTGTAAACAAATTTTTGGTTGCTTTAATTGTAAGTAAAGCAGTTAGACAAGCCAAAGAAGAATAAGATTCAGATGGGGTTGGTTGTTTTGACGTCATTTGATCTAGATTTCTGAGTTGGTTGTATCTTTATCAGCAACGAGGCGTCCTTTGGATGAACAAGTGTGTAAGGTCTGGTATTTTCAGCATAATCAAAATAGATTCCTAGAAGCACTTCTGATCACAACATTAAAAAAAAGATTTTTTATTTTTTTTTCATTTAGGCACACAGACATCAAGAATCAGGCTGAGAACCTCAACAATGGTGACCATCAAAAGCATGTTGCACTGCATTCTGGGTGCCACCAATCAAAACTCAATTTTTAGTGGCTTGTTTTGTGATGCTTACAGTTCATCTGTTAATCTGAATATTCTGTTTGTCACCATTCTTGAGAGATTCATACGCTGGTTCTTGATGTCACTGTGTGCCTAAAATAAGTCTTCCCTCTCCCACAACAATTTTTTTTTTTAATCAGAATTCTTAAACTCTGGGTTTTACAGAAATTTTGGGTATTCTATTGTTGAATTACAGGGGCTGCAATACCACAAGCTCTACTTGCAACACTCAGGCCAAACAATGATTATGTAAAATCAGAACCAACACCACTGATCTTCTTTACTCTGAGCATTTCTAGCTGTTATAATTCAGTTTCCCAACAGCATACAAAAATGTAATAGGAATTAAAAAGCTAAGGGTCAAGAGACCAACTAAAGCAAACACTGACCACTATAATGGTCTACCCTATAAATTTACCCCTTTTCCTCCTTCAGTGATTCTGTTTGTGAACTTTAGGTGTCTTCAATAACTCTGTTTTGGGGGCCTTAAGACACAAGCTTTTGAACATGATGCCTGTATCATATTCCTATATAAGCAACAAAAATGGTGAATTTGTAAAAAGGCTGACATCATGTGCATGCATATAATGTTTCACACTGGGTGTCTTCATGATCACCAACTACTGGCCTGACATGTATAACATAGCATTCTTTAGCATAGTGTTTTTTGTTGTTGTTGTTTGTTTTGTTTTTTTTTCTCTCAATGAAATCAATATTTTTGTGTAAATTTTACTTAATTTTTTCATGTTCTTCTACTCATTTTGAATGGTTGCTTGTAAGCATCTAATTTGATTATTTCTAAATTAATTCTAATGTGTTAAATTTAATTAATAATATTGGATATAAAATTAAACAATTTTATTGAGTAAATAAAGTGAATCATTTTTTTACAGTGCACCAACTACGCACACATTTCCTATCATGTATGCCTATGAAAGACGATCGAACCAATCAGAGTAGGTATGGGGCGGGTTAACATGTGCAACCCCGCCTCTATATGCAGGCTGCAGCCAGGTGCTTCTCGTTTTTTGTCCAACAAAACCAATATTTTTGTATACATTTTACTTATTTTTTTCATTTTATTTTACTAATTTGAATGATTGCTTGTAAGTATCTCATTTGATTAATTCTAATTAATTCTAATGTGTTAAATTTACTTAATAATATTGCTTGTAATCTGTTGCCACAATTTATTGAGTAAATATAGAGTATCACTTTTTACAGTGTGCGTGAAGCTGGTGATGCTGTTTGTGGAGTTGTTTAATAACCAACTACTCAGATCAAGACAGATTTAATTCCTTCTATCTTGTGTTGATTTCATCTAAGGATGCGGCTGAAGTCAGTCGTAGTTCTTGTATTTCTGCTCGTCTCTTTTTTTCTGTTCTTGTTCCTCTTTCTTCCAGTGATTCAGTTTGTTAATAGCAGATGTTCTTCAATAATGCTCAATCATCACTCAGTTACTAAACTAATTAACCTCTTTAACTTTAATACTGCTTCAGTGTTACTTTTTTAACACTCTGAGTGTGGATTATATAAACACTGGGAGTGTTAATTTAACACTGGGGATTTTACTGTATAAGATAGACTTTATTAATCAACAGTAAGTTCAGAGCAACTGAAGATATATACCTGCAGTAAGAGCTCAAATGACATTCAGTTGCCATAGTTAATATACACTGTAAAACCCGACAAGTAACTTAACTCAAACCGTTTGAGTAAACAGATATCCTTAAAAACCTGACAAGTTAGGTTTACTCAAACCGTTTGAAGAAACCGATTGCCTTAAACCTTTTAAGTTTTGAAACTAACACACTGTAAAACCCGACAAGTAACGTAACTCAAACCTTTTATGTAAACAAATATCCTTAAAAACATGAGAAGTTGGGTTAACTCAAACCGTTTGAGTAAGCAAATGACCCATCACAAGATGATAGGGAAGGTAGGCCTAATTAATTATTACTTTTTTATTTGATTGATTGATATACTGTATTTTTCAATGTTAAGTAGTTTAAAAGAGTTGTGACTGAATAATAATAGTAGTATTAATAATAATAATAACAATAATATTGTGATTTAACATGAAACACTTTGTTACAGCAACCACAGCAGTCACAGCAACCTGCCCATCACAAGATGTGAGGGAAGGTAGGCCTAATTAATTACATTTTTATTTGATTGATTGATATACTGTATTTTTTAATTTTAAGTAGTTTAAAGGAGTTGTAATGTTATGGTCTACAACTCACAATGTCTCTGTTAATAAAGCATGCAATTCAAATTAAACATTGATAAATTGACAATTTTATCTGCAGCACAATTCTAAGAATTATGTATACACAGCAAAATCCCCAGTGTTAATTTAACACTCTGAGTGTGGACTCATATAAACACTGAAGTAGTGTTAAAAGTAGCACTGAAGCAGTGTTGAAGTTAATGAGATAATTAGGTGATTAATTGAGTGATGATTGACCGTTATTGAATAAACCTGATGTTAACAAGCAGAATCACCAAAGAAGAAAATCACAATTTGTGTGTCACCATTATAGTGGTCAGTGTTTGCTTTAGTTGGGATCTTGACCCTTAAGTATTTAACTTTAGGTTTTGTGTGGCTGTGATAACTGAGTTATAACAGACAGACAAACCAGAGGAAATGTGATCATGTGGTATTTATTATGATTTGGACTAATTGTCATGTAGTGACCTGAATACCTGTTTTCTTTATTGATTACATGAACTAGGTGAAAAAAAATACAACATCTTTCATTTTTGTCCTAATCAGATAGATGTTTTTAAAAGTTACTTCTACATAAATAAAGAGTTATTTATTTAGACACACAGACATCAAGAATCAGCGTGAGCATCACAACAATGGTGACCATCAAAAAAGCATGTTATAACCAATAAAAACCCATAATTTTTGCCGTTTTTATTTTACTTTTTAGTATGTAGTTTTGTGATGTTCAGAGTTGATCTGTTTATCTGAATATGCTGTTTGTCACCGTTGTTGAGATTCATACACTGATTCTTGATGTCTGTGTGTGCCTAAAACAACAAACGTTTTAAAATCAGAACAGTTTGCAAGGGACCCTTACAAAATGTATAGTAAACACAGACTCTTTCCACTGTGGAATGAAAGTTGTTATATTCAATCAAGGATACATAACTCAGAGAAAAGTCTCTGAATGAATTCAGTGATTCAGGTCAAAATAACGATTACTTAAAAACATAATCATCACCACCTGATGACTTTCACTCGCTTATCTGTCTGTTATAACTCAGTTATATCAGCCAAACAAAATGTAATGTTAAAAAGTCAAGGGTCAAGATCCCAACTAAAGCAAACACTGACCACTATAATGGTGACAAGCAAATTGAGATTTTCTTCTTTGGTGATTCTGCTTGTTAACATCAGGTGTCTTCAATAATGGTCAATCATCACTCAATTAATCACCTAATTATCTTATTAACTTCAACACTGCTTCAGTGTTACTTTTAACACTACTTCAGTGTTTATATGAGTCCACACTCAGAGTGTTAAATTAACACTGGGGATTTTGCTGTGTAGATATTTATACTAGAAAATAAGACAAAAATACAAAGCAAGAAAATCAGTTTTTGCTTTGTTATGCATTCCATAAAACCAGAGTTTCCCAAGCTGGGTTTAATAATTAATAATTGGTTAAATAGAGTCACTGGATATGATAATGACATCGTGTTTCTCAGCTGGTGTTTTGATCTGGTGTTTTCTCAGGTTCGTCTCTGACCATCGGTCTGTCTGTGGCTGCGGTTCTGATCATCATTGGACTCGTATCATTCACAGTGATTTACTGCATGAGGCGTAAAACTCAAGGTCAAACTCTTTCCTTTTTTGTGTTGAACTAGTTCGACAGCTTTCTTTGCATGCAATTTGTTACCATTTTACAGGTTTGTCTTACTAATTTATTTATCAGAATAGTGCAAGTCAATTGCATGGCTGTCTGAGAAATAATGAGTAGATGAAAAGATGTTGTTTCCCCCTGCTGGTCAAAACAAGACAATGCACAGTTGCCCTTTATTTTACAGTCCATGTGTGTACTTAGCCAAGAACATACCCAGTAATATACAGTAACTGCATGGGTTAAGGCTAGATTTAGGGTTAGTGTCAAGTTACTATTACCCAGTTATTGTAATTACTACAAAAAGTACATAGTGTGTACTGTAAAATAAAGTGCTCACAAATGCACTGTGAAGTGATGTGCGGAGTAATTTCAAAATAATTGTGTGTTTGCTTTAAAGTCTGTTATGTTAAGTGAAAATATTATATTTAATATATTCTTTCCATGTGGTATTTTGTCTTGAAATCCAAACAGTGAATCTTCTTTGAGTATATTTTATTTTATTTTATTTATTTGTTTATTATTATTTTATTATTATTATTATTATTTATTTATTTTTATTTTTTTTTTGTAAATGTATGTGAAATAAAATGCCATCTGAGTAATAGAAAGTGGATGACAAGTTTTTCCCAAACAAACTGGAACAAATATATATACAACAATATATATTTTATAATAAATTTTAAAAATCTAAAATGTTGGGCATGTATGTGAAAGATTATTATATTTAATGTAGTATAATATTTGTCTTACAGACCCTAATTCAGCCTCTAAAATGCCCAAACCCGGAACAGGAAACAGTGAAACGGTTTGTAAAATGAGTGTGTTTGATAATAATGTGTTTGCATGAATATGATCATAATCCTGCTGCGACGTCTTCTCGAGAGCTGTGAATAGTTTCTCATTCTTTTCACAGGTTCCTCAAACCGGCTTCATTTATGAAGAAATTGCAGGGTCACAGACACCAGACCTCACACTGATCCAGATACAGGAACTAAAACAGTCTACGCTACGGCCCAAATACCCACAAACCCCTCTGATTCTATTAAAACAGTCTATGCTACTTCACAATTACCCACAACCCCCTCTGATTCTACTAAAACAGTCTATGCTACTTCACAATTACCCACAACCCCCTCTGATTCTACTAAAACAGTCTACGCTACTTCACAATTACCCACAACCCCCTCTGATTCTACTAAAACAGTCTATGCTACTCCACAATTACCCACAACCCCCTCTGATTCTACTAAAACAGTCTATGCTACTCCACAATTACCCACAACCCCCTCTGATTCTACTAAAACAGTCTATGCTACTCCACAATTACCCACAAACCCCTCTGATTAGTTGCTCCATCATCATCATCATCCTCCACTGATGGTCTGAATGACACAGACGCTTCTGATGTTGTTCCTTCAACAATTATCTGTCTTCACATTGATGTCTATCATTGCATGCTGTTATGAGCCAGTGATTACAGTAAATACTGTACATGTTATTGATCGACTGTTTCAGTTTGTTATTTGCTCAGTAAACACCCACCGTTGCACCTGCTGAAGGGATTTATGTAATGTTTTCTCATTTTGCTTAACATTGTATGTGCAGTAATGTGTTTTATGTGTTTTGTTGTATATAACTATGAATAAAAAAAGGATGATTGTTCTTTATTATTTTAACATGAAATCACATCAGTAACTAATGCTCTTGTTCTTACAAACTCAGCAGCAGCTCAGATCTGTCCACATAAACTGCATTATGATTTGATTTATGTTTCAGTTACACAGATCCTGAAGGTCAGTTATTGTGCATCATGTTTTATGAGGTGTAATGTCATCATCTGGACAGACAGTGATTGTGTTTTTGTTGAATCTGAGTCGCTGTCCGTGGTGCTGAACATCATCTGAACACTAGAGGGTGCCGCTGGACTCTCAATCCTCAACACTGTCATTTCTCCTTTATTTGTTTCACTTAGGTTTTGATCTGCTGTGTTTGATATGTGTCTCCTGATGTCCCTGTGGAGACCAGATTCATTGATTCTTAACATTTCTTGTTTTTTTTGTTGTGATTATTTTTTTTATGATTATTTTACTTTATTTTATGTAAAGTATGTTGAATTACCATTGTGTGTGAAATGCGCTATATAAATAAACTTCCCTTGCCTTGCCTCAAAGGAGTAAAAGGCTGATTTATATATTTGTTTCACTTATGTATTTAATGTGTAAAGTAAGTCTTAAATTTGTCTAGATTTTAATATGATGTTTGGACAATTATCAAAAGTGAAAACTTTACCATATAAAAGTTTGCCATTTTTATCAGTCAGAAACATATCCTTATATAGTTACCATAGAGTTTCTACTGTTTACATGTGTGTCCTTGAGATGGCACTGTCCGGAGTCTGTCTGTCTGTCTGTCTCTCTCTCTCTCTCTCTCTCTCTCTCTCTCTCTCTCTCTCAGAGGAACTGGGCGTCTCTGTCACGTTCATCTGTTCATGTTAAACATGTGACCAGGAAAGAAACACTAAAACTCATCTGAACACACATCGAGAGCTTCAGAAGAACTGAATCTACTAACAACAGAGAAGATCACTGAAGAAGAGAGAAGAATGAAGATCATCTGGACTTTCACTCTGCTGATGATTCCTGGTGAGAGTCTGAACTCTTTCACTTCAGCTCATGTTGATGTTGAAAAGTTGAAGAAATCTCATTTCTGTGTAGTCTCATAAATATATTAAAGTGTTTTAATGCTGGTTTGTTGTAGGTGTGTTGAGCTCCATCAGTGTGACAGGATATTCAGGAAGAGGAGTCAGCATCACATGCAGATATGATAGACGATATACAGACAATAAAAAGTATTTTTGTAAAGGACAGTGGTCAAAGTGCACAGACCAAATCAGGACTAATACTAAAAATAAACAGGTTGATTCTGGAAGATTCTCTCTGTATGACGACACAAGAGCAGCAGTTTTCACGGTGACCATCAGAGATCTGAGAGAACAGGATTCTGACATTTATTACTGTGGGACTGATATTTATGCAAAAGTAGATTCCTACACTGAAGTGAAGCTGAAAGTTGTAACAGGTGAGTAACTGAGACTCTCAAACCCATGATGATCATCAACGTCACACACTCAACACTGACTGTGATTACTGTGGATCACAGATGTAATCCTCTAACATATAATAAATAACTTCTAAGTAACTAAATATTATCTTTTCATGTAGTATTTACAATCATAGTTGATTTTGACTTGCATTCAAAATGCTGCAGCAGATATTTTCAACTTAAATTACCAGATTTGTGTATACTGAGCGATAAATTCCTAGAATTTGTGTTTTATAGATGAAAAAATCAGTGCTGTGAGAGGATATTCAGGAGGAAATGTCATTATAAACTACAAATATAAGACACTAGAAGAGAATCCTTTGATAGATGTGTGTAAAACTGGATCAGATCAGTGTTTTACTCTAATAAACACTGACAGAGCAGCAGAATGGACACATGACGGCCGATTCTCTGTTCATGATGACAGATTCTGCTCGTCTCTTACGTGTGTCTATCAGAGAACTGAATGAGAACGATTCTGGAGAATATAAGATTACAGTCAAAGTTTCTGAAGACTACAGTTTCATGCATTTGTTTCTGTGCTGAACTGATGAATCTGTTGTTTAATGTGAACTTGATTTGTCTCTCAAGCAGCTGATTGTTGTGAGAAGAGCATCAGTCTCTCAGCTGCTGCAGGAGGATCTGTGAACATCAGCTGCAGATACCCACAATCCCACAGTGCTCATGTGAAGTTTTGTCTGCAGGAGATCTGGAATCTGATCTCTGTGCTGAAGAGACGTCTGTGAAGGAGAGCAGAAGATGGAGCGCTGAGGGACAGATGCAGCTGTATGATGACAGAGAGCAGCAGCTCCTGACGGGAATCATCAGTCATGTGACTCAACAACATTCAGCTGAATACTGGTGTGGAGTTCAGTCTGATCAAGGACACAAGAGCTTCATCACACGAGTCCTCATCAATGTTACAGGTCAGTACTAATGAAACAAACCAGCATTTCTAGATGCTTTTATTTCAAGTTGGCAGTTTGTGGTTTTGGGTGTCAAGAAATATGTCTGACGGTTCAGTAATGTGTGAAAAACATCAGCGTTTTTAACAGGAAGTGAAATATCAGTAAGTGAGAAAATATACATATCTAGCACGCCATCTTACTGTGTTTTAGGTGCAAACAGTCACAGAATATCTACATCATCATCAACATCAACATCAACATCATCATCATCATCATCTTTATCTTTCTCATCAGGAGAATCTCCACTGGTCTCATCTGTGTCTCCTATAACAGGTACAGACTCACTGTTTTCTGTCAGTCACTCAGTTTTGATCTTCAGAGTGATTGAGTGAATCTCTGGTGTTTGCAGGCTCTTCTCTGATCATCAGTGTGTCTGTGCTTCTGCTTCTGATCTTCACTGTGATTCTGATAGTGATCATCACTCTCTGGAGGAGACGGCAGTTGCACAGTAAAACTCCTTTTACTTTCTTTAAAAGACAATTTAATAAATGCATTGAGATGTGATATGATCCACATGGGTGTAAAATTGTGTTCATCTGTTTATTTTTGACAGACGCTCATTCCTCATTCAAAAGATCTCAAAGGACACCAGCAAACATTGACGCGGTTGGTAGAATTAATGTGATTATAAAACAGATGTTTGTTTTGATCAAACCTAGTACCTGATTATTGAAAGACTGAATTATTATTAAATATGTAAAAGCTCTTTCTCTCCCCAGGCTTCTCATTATCATTGTGATTACGAGGAGACTGAATACAATCACAGACAATTACCCACAAACCCCTCTGATTCTACTAATGCAATCTATGCTAATCCAGAATTACCCACAAACCCCTCTGATTCTACTAATACCATCTATGCTACTCCACAATTACCCATAAACCCTTCTGATTCTACTAATACAATCTATGCTAATCCAGAATTTCCATAAACCCCTCTGATTCTTCCAACAGCGTTCACACTTTAACATCGCAGAAGTCCACGTCTTTCAGTCATTATCATCCACTGAGGGTCTGAATGACACAGACGGTCTTAATGATGTTCCTTCAACAATTATCTGTCTTTACATTAATGTCTGTCATTGCATGCAGCTGTGTGACTACAGTAAATATATGTTAGCGATCTGCTGTTTTTAATTTATTTGCTCAGTAAACACAACCATTGCACCTGCTGAAGGGATTTATGTAATTTTCTCAATATGTTTAAAACATGGCATGTATTTGTGAACAAAATAAAAGATGACTGTTCTTTATGACAACACAGCATTATTATTTTAGCATCAAACCACATCAGTAACTAATTTTCCCAAGTAGGGGTAACTGCAGCCTGGAGCAATGGGCATGCCAAAAGGTGGGGGCGAGCCGAAAGGTTTCTCATTGGTGAAACGAAAGGTAGGGGGCGTGCCAAAAGGTAATGCGAAAGATGGCTGTAAAAAAAAAAAAAAAAGGTGGCGAGTCATATACTCTTAATCGCAGATTAAAAGGAAACCATAAATTCAACATAATCCTATAAAACCAAATTTAATTCTTCCAAGGTAAAAACGGCGTTAATGATATTAAGAATATTATTTTAAATTACTTTTGAAAGTACCTTCTGCATGGCGCGGGTTACTGACGTCATCACCACCGCAAGTTTAGGTCTTGATTTATCAATAATCAAAAACAAATTACAATTATTTTTCGAGAATACAAACGTCTCTTAACACAGTTAGTCGCACTAGCTGTTCTTAAACTAAAGTCAAAAGTTGTATTTGTTAACATTAGTTAATGCACTGTGAAGTGAACTAACAAGCCGAACAGCTGTATTTTTATTAACTAACAAAGTTTAATAAATACTGTATCAAATGTATTGCTCATAGTTAATGTTAGTTAATACATCAGTGTCAACAAATGAAACCTTATTGTAAAGTGTTACCCTCGAAAACTGTTTTGCCTGATAGAGAAAAATATATAGTTGACAAAACCACTAAATTATAAAATTGAAAAATTAGTCAGAAGAGTTTAGTAACCTTATGTTAAGTTGCATAAGCAAACAGACACAGCTTTATCCACTAAAACATTTATTTAGCTTTCAGTTTCAGTCGCCAATTCAAGTAAAAAAAAAAAAAATATATATATAGATAGATAGATAGATAGATAGATAGAAAAATAAACCAATCACTCATTCATTCTGTAGTAGCAGAACATAGAACAGAATCCAGCAAACTCTTTGTCTGAATAGAAAGCTGTGAAGACCCCCTTCTTTCCATGGCTACAGTATCTACAGCCATCACACCTGCTGAGCTCAAACTCACTCTGTAGGTCTTCCTCACATCTGGACTGACAGACTTCCAGTCAATCATACCTACACAAGAGAAAACACAAATGTTGAGAGATTCAAACAAAAAGTAACCAATAAGTATAACTAAATACAAAATAAAAAAGACTGCAAGTGTTGTCTCTAGCAGAAGCGCAAAGTGTCTGAGAGTGCAAGTGCAAGTCTGCAGTCAGACCCTTCTCCATTATATTATAATATAATTGTACTGCAGACTCTGCACTGAGAGTCATTTCTGTTACCAAAAGTACATATGATTCCTGTGCATGTTTTCTAAAAGAATGGAATCACAAAAAAGGTGACTGGCACTCATCTATACCACAGGTTATACTAAAATTTGTGTTATGTGCATGTGCAACTCCAACATGTTGGATTAACTTCAAAAGAGTGAATGTCCTTCGAGTGCACTTTGGGGAATGGTACAGTTGAGGCATGAGGATCTAATACAAAAGGCTGATCAGAGGAAAGTTACTGGCAGTGCTTGTCTCCATCTTATAATATTGACACTGTGCCTCTGAAGGAAAGTCAGTGTCTTTCTCAGGTGTGTTGGATATGCAATGTTGAAAGCAGAATACATACAGAAGGCTGTTATGAAGGCTTCATCAAGGCTGGTGCACTGACACACGTCTATTCCATCTGTCACCACACTGAGCTCTGCTCCTATGATCGCCATTTTCCAGTCAGTATCCATCAGCTGTATGGTAGGAAAGGGTGTAGTAGGGTCCCCCTACATAAAATAAAAAATAAAATTTAATAAAAAATAATAATAATTAAAAAAAAAAAAAAGAAGACACTTTTCAAATTCATCAAATTCTGTTCCATCCCCTTTGGCTCAGACAGTGTAGCTGCATACAGTGCAGAACTGCAAAAACTATTAGAAGCTAATGTATAAGGGTCACAATATACGATGCATTTCATGTTCTGGTTTACACTGATAAATCTTACATTGTTTTAAATTTTTAACAGATGGGCTAAAAAGGTACAGAAGAATAAAATATTACATGAAAAGATTTGAAACAAGATATTTTACAGTTGATTATTTATTTTACTATACTCACTCCAGCAGGTGTCCTTAAGTATGAGTATTTTTTGAGTACATCCTCCAGACATTCCTTCCGTGCTTTCTCAGCGTCTCCAGGAGAATGTTCCTGCCGTGTGATCATTGACAGTCCAGGTGTCTGGAGGTGTTTTCTGATACTCACTTTGTAGCACATTCACATGGGCCTCAACAGACACTGAATCCTCCCCAACACAAGTTTCCTTCATCAGAACAACAGAAACAGATAATGCCTAGACCATGAGAGATATGAGAAACATCTAAATACTTACTGAACAAGGTGCTTTGGACATAAAAAATAATAAAAACATTGAACTGCATAAACATTAAGATGATGGTCAGGCAGTGAAAAAGTGGAGTAGATACAAAAAAAAGATTTAAATATCTGTAGTACAGTATCTTCCTTACATTGAAGTGAAAATGTAAAATTGATTAACAGTGCAAAAATAAATGATGCATATGGCAGTGTGCTTACATATGTTACAATAACCTGCAAGTGGTGCACATTCTGCTTTAAATTTCCGGTTTAGGGATGTGTCAGGTGTGCTAAAAACACAAATTTGACTGATTGTCATTTTCCAGCAAACAAAGATTACAATATATTGTTACTACAATATCGTGTGTGATTATGTTGATAGAGATAAATCCATGGATTAAAAACAATGTAACTTACACAGTTATTTCCTTTATATTTCTCTGGAAAGGGTTCTTCACAACCAGTGTGTTGGAAACATGAATATACTCTGCATTAGTTGGATACCTAGCAGAAAGGTAGAAACAAACTCTGAATTAGTTATTTAAATTATTATTTTGTCTAATCGTCTTCATAGATTGTGAACTGATCTTAGTTCAGTTGTAATAGCAGAAGTGGTAATAATTATTATTCTTACAGGATGTATTCTGTACTGTATTACACAAAAAGGGACACAGATACAACTATCAGCTCTGAGAGCTTCGATGCAGATGCGCTCATCGTTTTGTCTCACTGTACATACAGTATGTCTGTCAACAAACAATAAACCAATTTACTAAAGCTGCAAGATATAACGCAAAGGGAAAATTATGATCGTATTGTAACAAGCTATCTTAATATACATATTTGTGGTATATAAAGTATAGAATAAACGTGTGATGAACTGAATTACCTCACGTCTTATCGCCGCCACCTTCTCTTGTCTAAAGGAAAATTACGTACATGTATATTTACCGCTGATTGGCCAACAGAGTAAAACTGCTTTGACCAATGAGAAACATTTTGGCACGCCCCTACCTTTCGGCACGCCCATTGCTCCAGGCTCCACCGGAATTTTATGGCAGTCATTTCCTAAACCTTGGGATTGGGTGTGATGGTGAGGGTCAACCTGTAATCCACTGAAAAATCCTCTCTTAGGTGGTCTTGTGTGCTAAAGGTGTCTGGCAGTTGTCTTGGCATCTTATCTGATGTTTCTGAACATTTGTTTATGTTCATCCACTAAGATCCAGTCACAGTATGGCACATCTCCCTCCAGTTAGGATCCCTGCCATAAACTGGTCCCTGGAATGCCATCTTAACTCGTTGTTCACCACATGAGTTTGACACTCTTTCTGTAGATGATCTGTCTGTGTGTGTCTGTAGGTTGTCTGGCTGTATGGTGACAGAGGAAGGCTGTGGTTATTTGTCTTCAGCTCTGAGTTCAAACCCCTCACACCTGAGAGAGCTGGATCTGAGCTACAATCACCCAGGACCATCAGGAGTCCAGCTGCTCAAACATAAACTAGATGATACAAACTGCTCACTGCAGATACTCAAGTATGTGGACTACAAGAAACCTTAAAGTAAAATGATAATATCTTCTTTTCATTAAATCCACATTTTTACCTTAAATATATATTTATACCATATCATTTAATAAAAGTGAAACATTAGCACTATTCACATGGGATTAGTATAACCTGGTGACCTCTGATCATTTGTAATAATTGCAGAGGTTGTCTGTGATCCTAATCCTATGTGTATCAGCCATTTTTGTAATTTGTAAAGTTAAAATTGCCCCTGCAAATGACCTACCATATATCACCAAACACGAGGTTCTGTGATAATATTAGTCCTGTGCAAATCAACATCTCTGTGATTTGGCCAGGAATTGGCGGGGTTGTAAATGACACAGGGCATGAAACTATATTGGATTCTTTTCTTTTTTTTAATCCATCTAACTGGACCATAGAATGGGACTGTCAACCAGGGATATGACTAAACAACGCAGTGACATGTAGTCGCCAAGTGAAAACATATTTCCATTGGACTACAAGAAATATAATTTGGGTAGAACTATTTTTATATGGTTATAGTCTATTTTGTTAAGTATTTTTGTTTAATTATTATTGTTATCCGTATCTAACACATGGTACATTTTAATGATAATAATAGCATAACAATAATTATAAAAAAAAAAAAAAAAAAAGGTCTCAATCTTACTAGCCCATGCCTTGACATCAAATCTGGGAGATAAGTCAGTATATTCAAGTAAAATCAAAGGCTTTGCTTATCCTGTGCAAATGCGCCACACAAAATTCAGATGTGGGGGAGTAATTTCTAAATCACACAAGGTCCCCAGATAATACTAATCCTGTGCGAACAGGGCTATAGTCAAAATTGCTGTTCAATCTAAATCTAATAAAGAATGTGTACTGAAAATATAACTAAAATTACAAGCATATTAATTAGAAAATGTAAAAGGTTATAAGATGTTGTAGTGTTGAATGTTGTAGTGGTAATGTAAAACAATTACAACAAAATATTAACATGTCTTATTTGGAATTACATGTATCAAACCACCTTTAAGTGAACAAAGATGTACACTCTGAGCTTTTTTTACTGTTTTGGAACAATATGTATTCAGAAAAACAATACAAATAAATATGAATTGACTGTTTATATTAATTGACGGTACATGAACAAATTTTCCAACAACTTCTTATTCTTTATGCCTGTATTCTTTCTTCTTAGTTTGGATCATGGAGAGTGTTTCAGGATCAAACCAGGAATACAAAAATATAGGTTCTTTTGCTGACACTCTCTTGCATATTTAATGATAACAAATGATATTAATAAACTATTTTTATCTCTCTTATTGTGTTCAGATGCGTGTGATCTCACACTGGATCCAAACACAGCACACACTCAACTGATTCTGTCTGAGGAGAACAGAAAGGTAACACATGTGAGGGAGCATCAGTCATATCCTGATCATCCAGACAGATTTGAGAACCATGAGCAGGTTCTGTGTAGAGAAAGACTGGATGGAATCTGTTACTGGGAGGTTGAATGGGAAGTTTGGGCTCGTATTGCAGTGGCCTATAAAGGAATCAGCAGGAAAGAAGGGACTATGTGTAACTTTGGAGACAGTGAAAAATCCTGGTGCCTTTTCTGCACTGGTGATGTTTTTGTTGTCTGGCACAACAATATAAGCAAAAACATACCAACTCATTTACCACAAACTAATAGAATAGGTGTCTTTCTGGACTGGCCGGCCGGCACTCTGTCCTTCTACAGCGTCTCTGACACACACACACTCACACATTTACACACATTCAACACCACATTCACTGAACCTCTCTATGCAGGGTTTAAGGTTTTTGAGTCCTCACTAACTCTGTGTCAGATTAAACAACAGACACACAATTGAAGTACACTGACTTCATGTTTGTCTCACAAACACACTTAACTGTCAGTGCTGTCATCGTACATCACTTTGGCCTAATTACGGTACATTTGAAAGTTTCATAAAATCTGTGAAAATCACGGAGTGGGGGGTTGTTTTGTAAAGGTGTCATCAGTGATGCTGAAGTTTGTTTGACAGTTGCTATCCATGTTGCTGAAACCATGTCAGAGTGTGCACAAAAAATGTATTTATGCAAGCATTAAGTATCCAAACAAGTCCAGTTAAATTGCCAAAAATCTTGGTCTGTTTGCTCCTAAAAATCATTTATTTATTAAATTATTTTATTAATGTTAAAATTTTCAAAACTAATATATCAGATAGATTTCCTTTTTTAGTAGTTCCCTGTATAGGCTCAAGAAGAGTGAACTTACATGTACACTTTACTAACACCCTCTACTGGAAGATTTAAAGGAGTGGTCGACTGGCTATTTTCAAAGGCTTGATTGTGTTTATGGGGTGCACTGTAATAATAATAATAATAATAATAATAATAATAATAATACATTTATTTTATATAGTGCCTTTAAAAGTTGCTTTCTCAAGGTGCTTTCCAAGAAAGCTTACATAAAGAAAAACAATATAAGACAATATACTATAAATTCAACAAGAAATAAATCACAAAACAATACAATTTAAATAAATAAATAAATAAATAAATAAATAAAAATAAAAGCTTTCCTGAAAAACAATGTTTTGAAAAAGTTTTAAAAACAGCTAAAGATTTAACGTCCTAATGTCAACTGGGAGAGAATTCCACAGTTTTGGAGCATGTGTTGAAAAGGCCCTGTCCCCACTGGATCGGAACCGTGTTTTGGGAACAACTAAGAGACTGTGCTGAGAATATCGTAAATTGTGAATTAGGCATATAAGGTGTTAAAAGATCTGCCAGATATTGTGGAGCGAGACCATGTAGAGCCTTGTATGTAAGCATTAAGATTTTAAAATCTATATGGCATTTAACAGGGAGCCAGTGTAACGTCTTCAAAACAGGAGTTATATGGTCGCCAGCCCTAACCCCAGTTAAAATTCTAGCTGTTGAATTCTGCAAGTATTGCAAGTTGTTAAGAGAGGATTTGGACACTCCAACAAGGAGAGCATTGCAAGAATCATTTCATGAGAAAACAAAAGAATTACATTTTTCAGCAACAGAAAAGGTCAACATAGGCCGAATAGGTGCAATATTTCTAAGATGAAAAAAGGAGGTCTTTACCGTGTTCTGTACAAAAGGCTCGAATGACAGGGTGGCGTCAAAGATAACACCAATATTTTTTAGTTTACTGTGTAGCTCTAGGGCAACAGCATCAACTGCTAAATCTGTAGAAGCAGTATTTTGCAGTTGGTGGGGAGATCCAAGAAGCATAACGTTTAAAAAAAAAATAAATAAATAAAAAAAAAAATATTTAGTTTTAGAGCTATTCAGACAGATTTTTTTTTGGAAAGATGAGGGACATCCACAAATTAACCAGGTTGAGAACGTATATAAATCATCAGCATAGAGGTGGTAGCTGAGGAAAAGGCTTAATAGCTGACCAAGAGGATAAATATAAATGCTAAAAAGCAGGGGACCAAAAACTGTACAGTACAAACAGGAGCCACATCAGCTCTGAAACCATCCATAAAGACAAATTGACTGCGACTCATAAAATATGACCTAAACCAATCTAGTGCAGTCCCAGATAGACCAAAGACAGTTTCCAGTTGATTAAGTAAAAGCATATGGTCAACAGTGTCGAAGGCTGAACTAAGATCGAGTGAGATGAGAATCTAGAGAGCGCCAGAATCAGAAGCTAACAGTAAGTCATTAACAACTTTAACCAAGGCTGTTTCAGTGCTGTGCAGTTTCCTAAACCCAGATTGAAGTGGCTCAAACAGATTATTGACCATTAGATGCTTGTGTAATTGAGACGAAACAACACCCTCTAAAATTTTAGCATTAAATGGAAGATGAGAAATCGGATGAAAGTTACTGAGATTCTTCAAATAACTGTATTGCTTTTTTTTAATATGGGAGTGACAGCAGCAGTTTTAAGTGCTATTGGCACAACATCAGTGGCCAAGGAATCATTTATTATTGTAAGAACAACGGTGCACAAGTGACCAAAACAGGATTTGAATAAACTGGAAGGCAGAGGATTAAGTATGAGAGTGGAAGCTTTCACACGAGCTACCTGTGCACAAAGAGACTCAGAGGTGACTAAGGAAAAATTAAAGAAGGGTGTATTGGAAAAATTTAGGAGATTAACTATAGAAAAATTAGGAGAACTAAGAGAACTAAGAATATCTTTTTGTTATCAATTTTTAAACTGAAGAATTTAAGAAAATCATTGCATGTCTGAACTGACGCAGTTACAGTATTCGCACCATCTACTTTCAATAGACTGTTATTTATGTGAAAAAGCTGCCTAGGGTTATTATGATTATTTTCAATAATCTGAGAAAAATATGAAGACCTTGCAGTCAATTTCTGCTTTATACTGGCCCAAAAAGGTTTTCCAAGCTTTACAAAAAAACTGACAGTGTCAGAACCACGCAATTTACACTCCAGTTTGCTACATTCCAGCTTCTTTGAGTGCATATTGTCATTATACCAGGGAGCTGTATGTACGAAAAAGACATTGTGTGTTTTAACAGGTGCAAAAATGTCCAGATTGGCAGCAATTATTTAAGTAAAATAATTTTATGGTCAGAATGGACAGAAGAAAAATAATCCAGGCATGCATTGATCGAATTAGCAAAAGCCGCAGGGTCAGTTGATTGCCATTTATGGGAAGAGACAATACATGCAACAGGCCTTAAAAAATATGATACCTCCAAATTAAAAAGGATGGCTGAATGATCCGAGAGTCCAACATCTACAGTAGAGAGATTTGACACAAAAGCATAATTTGCCTTAACTAAATCAAGCGTATGAGCTTTACAATGTGTAGGAACATTCACAAATTGTGTAAAATTAAAACAGTCCAACAGAGATAAAAAGTCCTTGGCCAGAGCACAGTCTTTCTGATAAACATGTACTGTATGTTCATTTTAATATGAAATTAAATTATGCTGTGTTGCCACAAGGTGTTGCAACTTGACCACGTAAAGTATAGCATCTTGGACAGACACACAAATGCTGTTTTCATACACAGTTAACTAGTGTAAGGTACTATTTATCCATTTTATTTTTTTTTAGTACAGTCAATTGCGTTTTTCAAATCTCTTCAAATCACCTTCTGAGGTGTTAAATGACAAGACCTTAAACCGTTGCAAAAAAATAAATAAAAATATTTTCAGGATTTTAAACATCAACAATGAGGGTTAAAGCTGAAAGACCAAAGCACCTAAAGCATCTAAATAAAGAAATCACAAAATGTGACTATATACTTATATCAATTCATTTAACTTTTTTCTTTATCAAAAATCTTCAGTCACATCTTTTCTCAGTCCTTGAATAAAATAAACCCCTCATCGTGTAATCCACATATCATACTGAAGAGGCACACCTCTGCAAGCACTTATCTAATTCCTATATACACACATATCTTATATATCTTGTTATATCATATATCATGTCCTCTCAGGTTTTCAGCACTTCACTTCTGCTTTAGTTTGTGTATTAATCTATCTTATACTTTAATCCTGGCATCACAAACTTTGGTACAGCAATTGTTGGCTCTTCTGACAAATTGATTGTGATGTTCATGATTTCTCAGTCAATTTGGATAAAACCATCTGCTAAATTATAAAATGCACTGTAAAACCTGACAAGTCACAGTAACTCAAACCGTTTGAGTAAACACATATCCTTAAAAACCTGACAAGTTAGGTTTACTCAAACCGTTTGAGGAAACCGATTGCCTTAAACCATTTAAGTTTTAAAACTAACACACTGTAAAAAACCCGACAAGTAACGTAACTCAAACCTTTTGTGTAAACAAATATCCTTAAAAACATGACAAGTTGGTTTTACTCAAACCGTTTGAGGAAACCGATTGCCTTAAACCATTTAAGTTTTAAAAACTCAACAGTTATGAGTACTCTGAACTTAATTCAGTTGAGTTCACTGAAAGAAGATATACATTGCAATTAAGAAATTAAGTGATTAATTGAGTGATAATTGAGCATTAGTAATGAACACCTGCTGTTAACAAACAGAATTACTGAAGAAAAGAGAGAAAGGAACTACAACTAACTTCAGACACAGCCTCACTAAAACCTGACAAGTTATGTTAACTCAAACCGTTTGAGGAAACCGATTGCCTTAAACCATTTAAGTTTTAAACAAACAGTTATGAGTACTCTGAACTTAATTCAGTTGAGTTCACTGAAAGAAGATATACATTGCAATTAAATAATTAAGTGATTAATTGAGTGATAATTGTGAATTAGTGATGAACAGCTGCTGTTAACAAACAGAATTACTGAAGAAAGAGAAACACAAGAACTACAACTGACTTCAGACACAGCCTTAGATAAAATAAACTGAAATAAAATACATTAAATCTCTCAAGATCTGATTAAACAACCCCACAAACAGCATCACCAGCTCCACTTATTAATAACCAGACTGACTTTATTTCTGTCAGACGTCTACAGAAGATCTGATTGAGAATTAACTAAGGTTTAGATGTTGATTTATGTTTTCATTTAAAGTAACCATGTTCGAGATCAGTGTTTGCTTTAGTTGGGCTCTTGACCCTTGATTTCTGTCTTAGTTTTTTTCTTTGGCTGTTGTAACCATTTGTTGTAACTCAAAAAAAACCAGAGAAAATAATCATCAGGTGTTAAACACACACTCACACTCTTAGAAGCTGCTTTTATCCAAAACAACTTACAGTGCATTCAGGTTAGCATTTTTTTGTTATCTAACCTGTACCTAGATGTTGGTTGTTATGCTGTATATTGGTGATGATGATCATTGATTATTGAACTGTTTGGAGTCTAATCTCTGATGAAATAGGTGTTGGGTAATTAGCTGGATTGATTACAGTAAAACTGATTCTAAGAGCCAGCGGTTCCGTGATAATCAGTTAATATAAAAAACTTTCCAAACAGTTTTGGTTTTCTGTGGTGTCACTCAGTCACACACAGACATCAATAATCAGCATATGAACCTCAACAATGGTGACCATTAAAAAAAAAAATAAAAAATACAATGCAGCAGAGCATGCTGGGGGCCATGGATGAGTTTTGTACTACAATAGTACCCAGCATGCATTGCAGCATGTTTTTTTTTTCTTTCGTAACCATTGTTGAGGTTCATATTCTGATTATTGATGTCTGTGTGTGACTAATTGACACCATAGAAAACCAAACTGTTTGGAAAGTTCTTTATATTAACTGATTATGAAAGAACCACTGATGTTTTTGAATGGTTTTTCATTGTAATCAACTGAACTAACTATAGAGCAGCTATTTAGTAAGATTTTGAACTCTCAACAGCTCCATAATTGATGATTATAACAACCAATACCCGATCATATTTTCTCTGGGTTTTTTTGAGTTAAAACAGTGTTTCAAAAATACATGGTTACAACGCCCAAATCAAAAAAAAAAATCTAAGACAGAAGTCAAGGGTCAAGAGCCCAACTAAAGCAAACACTGATCTCTAACATGGTTACTTCAAATGAAAACATAAATCAACATCTAAACCTTAGTTAATTCTCAATCAGATCTTCTGTAGACGTCTGACAGAAATAAAGTCAGTCTGGTTATTAATAAGTGGAGCTGGTGATGCTGTTTGTTAACAGCAGCTGTTCATCACTAAAGCTCAATCAGCACTTAATTAATCACTTGATTACATAATTGCAAAGTTTTAAAACTTACATGGTTTAAGTAAAGGCAATCTGTTTACTCAAACGGTTTGAGTTACTGTGACTTGTCAGGTTTTACAGTGTGTAAATCAAGACACTACTGTCAATCAGTCACAGCTCTAACCAAAGAGAGACAGAAAACACTACATTTGTCAGCAATTTCAAAAAAGTGAAAATCCGGGCTAAAATCATGCACTGTGAACTCAGCATTAGAGTCTGTGTTTCCACCCTGCCATGAATCTCCTGTGTCTCTGCTAGTTCTGCCCAGTACCAAGTCTGTGTAGTTGTTGATGCTCCTGCCTAGCCTCCCTCTCAAAACCACCCAGTCTTTTGGCTCCAGCTTCTCGGCTCTTCTATGTTCTCCACTTTGCAATGTGGTTGAGCCTCAGATTTTCCAGTTTCCATCTTCATCCTGGGGCTCCACCGGGTTCTGTTGATCCTCCGGCTCAGTCTTGGTCAGTCATTGACAGTCATGCACAGAAGAAGAGCTCAACCTCGTGAAAGTCACCTGTGATAGTAAGAGTCACTCCTGGAACTCCAATCCAATTGTCATCAGGTTTATCAGTGATGAATCTGAAATAGTAGGTGTTTGTCCTTCTGTGTCACATGACTATGTAGCAGGAGAGGTGAGAAAACAAGACATGTCCAAACTCACAGCAGCATCTCTCTAGTATTGACTGTATGATCATGTGACCCTCATGAGAAACAGACAGCCGAGTGCTGACATCAGACTTTTTGATCTGACATCCGTAGTTATGAAGGCAGATTTTGCTGATATTGTTGACTCGTGAATGTAATACCTTAAGAAAGCTATCCATTCATATCAAATGGCATTAAATTGACCAGCTGACATGCGTAATCATGGAAGTACAAGGTTTTAAATCTCACATGCAGCAAGGATGTAATGCATGACAAAACATTTGTGTGAACAGAAGCTGTGTGAACAGAAGAATCTTCAATGTAGCCAAGTACACCCGGCTGCAGTCTGCAGATCGAGGCTGGGCTGCACATGCCCCATACCTACTCTGATTGGTTTGATCGTCTTTCATAGACATACATGTATGGAAATCCAAGTCTACCAAAATAAAAAAAAAGGATGTTGATTAAAAAGCTAAAAATCCTGTGCAGTTTTACAAAGCCTTTACTATAATGCAGTTGTTTATTGTTCTCAATAAGATCTTCTGTAGACGTCTGACAGAAATAAAGTCAGTCTGGTTATTAATAAGTGGAGCTGGTGATGCTGTTTGTGGGGTTGTTTAATCAGATCTTGAGAGATTTAATGCATTTTATTTCAGTTGATTTCATCTAATGCTGTATCTGAAGTCAGTTGTAGTAGTTCTTGTGTTTCTCTTTTCTTCAGTGATTCTGTTTGTTAACAGCAGCTGTTCATCACTAAAGCTCAATCAGCACTTAGTTAATCACTTAATTACTTAATTGCAAAGTTTTAAAACTAAAACAGATTAAAAAAATACAAAAGATTAGCATAAGTTATTTGTTAGCTTCTTATCTGTCCAAAAATAAAGTAAAATATAAAGCTTTGTGTATTTTTTTTTTTTTTTTTTTTTTTTGAAAGAAACTGGTTTAATGAAAAGAATTTAAGTCCTTGGGGATTATTGTATTAATTTATTCATTGGTTTCCTTAATGTTATAAAGGGATTTATTATTGTTTTTTTTTTATTATTATTTCTTTTTTTTTTCTCCTTAAATATACATTTCTGGTCCACACTCCAGCACAGTAGGGGCGGATATGCATCTTAAACGTTAGTTGCCACCCGCCATTATAAATACAAGAAGAAGAAGAAGAAGAAGAAGATTCCAGAGAACGCAGTCCTGTAAAACTTTGGTTCCGACCATAGTTCCCGAGCAAACTAACTTTAGTTTGCTAACTTTAGCGCCAGAGCTTGCAAAACAGTGTTACTGCTTCAGAATATTTCTGACATATCGACACATATTGGATTTAACGAAAAATAGGTGTTGTAGAGAGCTGCTACATTTTTTTTTTTTTTTTTTGGTTTAACCTACATCGGATGGAGACCAGATGTGCTTGTCACATATTTTAAAATGAAAGCAGTCACTTCTGCCTATTTTTTTTATTATTTATGTTTATTTATGTCGACAAGGAAAAACAAAAGTGTTCTATAACTGGTCTCCCCTTTGGTATTGTCAACAAATTGCTTAGCTGGAAAAAATAATGATAAATGTCATTAGGCTTAAATATATATAACTCAGTGGCACATACAGCTGTGCCATTTCAGACATAGCATCCAAACAAACTATTCTGAATTGTGGGTAATGAGGTGTTTATATTGAATATATGTTTTATATTGTCTTCTCACTAGCGGTTGAGTGTAGAAAAAGGAGGATGTCTCTTAGATCACCTATAGAAGAGAAAGAAGGAAGGAGTCAGAGAGGAAGAGGAGTGGAGCAGGGGCGAGCAGTGTCCGGCCATGGCGCTACAGTGGGGTCATGGTCTTCCTCAACCCCTTCCTCGAAGATAGAATAACTGCCAGTGATATGGAAGCGGGGGTTGGGGAAGCCCTGACCCCAGAGGAAAGAGAAGATGCCATGGCCGGGCACAGTCAGTCAGCACAGGCAACATACACACACAGTCAGCAGTGTGAGGCAAACCAGCTGAGTGAGAGCCTGAGCCAGTTCAGCGTTGAGGTTCAGGCAGGACCATCAAGCCCAAGCCAGTCCAGCGTTCAGGGACAGACAGCGAACTCACACAGGAGAAAGAGAGCACACAGCAGCACACAGTTTGAGGAGAGGTTGTTAACAGCTTTGGAGGCTGTGAGTAGGAGAGCTAGCACTCCTCAGGAGGACAGTGACAGTTTATTTTTTTTAAAAGCCTCCTGGAGGACTTCAGGACCCTGTCATTGAGGACCAGGCAGGATTTCAAGTTCCAAATTCATAAGCTGGTGTATGATGCAAAATGTCTGGAGGCTGGACTCACTGAACACTGGGGAGAGAGTAGCAGGGGGCAGCTGACAAGTCTGTGAGGGGTGTTAGTAAGCTTATATCCCTCACAAGTCTTGTCAGCTGCACCTTGTGCTTTCTCCCTCATACACAGTAAGCCTTCTATGAAACGTTTTGTTCCATTAGTGTTAGAAAATGTTTAGTATAAAAATATTTGCTCCAACAGTGTTCAAAAATGTTCAGTATAAAAGTATAAACTATAACAAATATAAAAACTTTCCCCAAAAAAAAAAAATTGCAAAAAAAAAAAAAAAAAAAAGAAAAAGAAAAAACTTGAATGAATACTGCTGAATTTTTTTTTTCTTTTTTTTAAGAATATCTTATTATTTTTAAGTTAATGTCCCAGCAATAAAATATCGTCAACATTCTGGTAACTTAATATACTACAAATTCTTCTTTAGTAGATCTTAATAACAACTAAGTATAAAAAACTTTCAAATTATGAGACACCATGAATATGAACTAAAATGTGCTTTTTACGTACTGTCTTTTTATTAAAAAATATATTTAGTTACCACTTTGTATGAAAGAGTTTCAAGTGGTACCTAAACACATTTTCTAAATACATTTTCAGCACATTTTAGTTGGAGAGTGGTTGTTGCCATATTATATTTATGGAAAGCATGCTTTTTTTGGAATGGACTGATTTGTGGCTCTTAAAAGAGCCGCTAAAAGCAATGGCTTATGCCACAGGTTTCCAGGGGACAGCTCCCTCTGTGGAGAAATAGGTCATCAATTTCTCCCGGACATGGATAGCCTCCCGTGTGGGGTTGTTGCTGCCCACTCGGGTGACCTCCTGTAGACCAGCAGCTTCTCCGTCTCCAGCTGATGGCATGGACGTCCTGGTGCTGTTTGTGGACCTTCTCAGGAAGTTGTGCAGGACACAGGTAGCCTTCACACAGGCATCCACATTGGCAGGGCTGATCTCAATGACTCCTCTGTACATACGCCACTGAGCTGTAAGATTACCAAAGGTGTTCTCAACAATCAGCCTTGCCTGTGACAGCCTGTAATTGAAGATTCTTTGCCTGCTGGAGAGATTGTGTCCTGGGAAAGGCCACATGAGGTCTCGGCGGAGTGGAAAGGCTTCATCAGCCACAAACACATGTGGCTGGGGTCCCAAATGCTCTGCACTTGGCAGCAGAGCATCCTGTGGCAGGCCAAGGGTCCCATCTCGTAGTGCCTGGCCGAAAGTTGAGTTAGCCAGCGCACCGCCATCACTTGTCCTCCCGTAGCTGCCCACATCGACTACCCGGAAGCAGTACTGGGCATCTACCACTGCCAGGAGCACAACTGAGTAAGTCCCCTTGTAGTTGAAGAACAGGGATCCTGAGTTGTCAGGGGCCTTGATCACAACATGTTTTCCATCGATGGACCCAAGGCAGTTGGGGAAGTTCCACCGATGGAGGAAGTCAGTGGCGATGGTTCGCCAGTCCTCAGTGGTGGGGACTGGCATGACCTCCTGCACCAAGGCATCCCATATTGCCCTGGCGACCTCTCCAACAATCCCTGCCATGGTGCTCACTCCCACATGATAGCTGAAAGCTATGGTGCGGTAGGAGTCTCCAGTGGCCAAGAATCTTCAAAAACAACAACTAATTACTTGGGCAAAATAAAAAAACAAAAAATCTATTAACAAAATAAAATTGTTTAAAATTTTACATTAGCCAACTTGTGTACAAATTTGAGGTACTTGTACTTTCCTTGAGTAATTTCTTTCATGCCCTTTTTCTATTCTACTTCTACTCAACTGCATTTTCAGAGGGAAATATTGTACTTTTTACTTAACTTACTTTTTTCCACCACAACAAACTTACTCAACCAACTCCAACAGTAAAATCATGCTTTTACAATAATTAATTAGTAATAATAATACAATATTATGTATAATAATATCATAGTCCCGGTTGACTTTTAAACCTTTAAATACATTTTCCTGATTATACATACAATAATTAAAGTATTTTCCTGATTATACTTAACATTTTCAATGCAGGACTTTTACTTGTATCGGAGTATTTTTTACAGTGTGGTATTAGTGCTTTATATATTAAATAAAGGACCAAAATATCTCGTCCACAACTGCAAAAAATACAGCATTAGACTATATTACAAACTGATAAATAGCCATGTAACAACCTATGAAACGAATTTCCAACCCATATAAATTGCAAAACAAAATGTAAACTCATAAAGAAAAAAATAAATAAATCACGAACTCACCATAGACAAATTGCGAGGCGTTCAGCCGGCTCAATTGCGCGCCGATAACTGGCATCCTGCCTTGCATTTCAAGGGCCCACTTTTGATAGCAGATTGTCAAACTGGTCCCTATCCAGCCTGAAATATCGCTGGAACCTGCCGTCGTCCAGCCGCAGCTGCTGCACCAGCCGGTGATATTCTCCAAGCTGCTGTCCGGCTTGGAGAATGTCATGCACCCACACGGATCTCCGACATATTCTCCGCAGGCAGAGCAATGCCACGCCAAACGCAACAACTTCATCCTCCATCGTGATGTGAATTTAATAAGGCACACAACACTATTTATAGGCAACATTTTCCCGCTAGAACACTTGATTTTCAGCGGGAATGCAATTCATTTGCTCAAAATAACACCGATTTGACCAACTGCATTAAAGCTACACTTCAACCAGGAGAGTTTGAAATGTAGGTTGCACACAGTTTAATGGTAAAGTTAAATAAACACCAAGGCTAATAAATGTCTCCTATAATGTTGAAATTAGACTACCATGAACACAAAAGCCACACCACACAAATGGCTTTTAATTGGTTTATTTCGTTAGCAAACATGCAACTACAATAAAGTTATTTCCGCCGATCAATTTCTTACTTTTACATTTAAAATATTTAATGAGGTTAACTTATAAGGTTACCCACCTTGTGGTCAGTCTGCACAAGATCAACAAGCTTGTTTGCTTTGCAGCCCCTTTAAATACAAGATAATCATTCGAACTACGTCAGAGTGTCAGGGCGCTCACAAATCTTTCTACAGCATTGTTGGCAGGGCGGCCAGAGCAATTTTTAACGCTCTCGACGGCAGCGGTGTGAAAGCACAGTCACGCGTGATTCATCATTCTGAGCGATACTCTACTCATTAGGCTGAGGCTGCGTTGTTGTATTTTTTACATTAGCGGCAGTTACTCCACTAGGCCCAACCTGCGCTCTATGTGGGCATGTCAACTTTTTGTGGCCAATTTCACCGCATTCATAACACTTCAAGCTACCTGTATTGACATAAAGCATATAAGATTTTCCTTCATGCACAACTCTGAAAGCCACATCTAACTCCGGCACATTCAGAAACATAAACACTTGTCTCCTAAAAGACATCACATGTTTTAGTGCTTCATTCTTACATCCTAATGGGATCGTTTTGATCGCACTAGCACATTTACCATACTGAACTAATGCACGCTCAATATACTCATTTCCAATAAAGGGGGAGACGTTCGAAATATAGACTTTTGTCATTGGTGTAACAAGCTGTGAAACAATAACAAATTCGCCACCATTGTGGTACAATCCCGTTGACTATCAGGCGGTTCACTAGCTTCTCCTCTTTAACAAAAAACACCACCGCTTTATTCATCCTGGAGGCCGAAGAAATGTTGTCATATCCAACCTCCTCTCTGACCTCCAGCAACACATCCTCCACAGACACACCCTGCACAGGTACACATCTGGCTCCATGACGCCGCGAAACAGGTGGTTCTCCACCCGCCAGCAACGACGCCATGCCAGTGCCTTGGCAAACACCATCAATACGTGTTTTTAATTGTCCAAATTCAGCTCTTCAGAAATATTATGTCTCAGATCCCCCTTTTTTTAAAAAAAAAAAAAGAAGTGAGAAAAAATAAATAAAGAAAAACAACAAAAAAAAAAACTATCAAACACCTCTCAGTAAAATCCCTTACCACCACCCCCAAACGCTCCCAGCGTGCACCGGAAGTGTGTGTGTGAGAGAGAGAGAGAGAGAGACTGTACTGATCAGAGAGAGAGAGCCAAAATAACTGATCAGCCACTCTAAGATGAGCTCCTGAAAAATCATAAAAGAAAAACATAACGACAACAAACAACTACAAACAACAGAGGAACAATTTGGATTCATGGAAATCATGATCACCACTCCAGCAGCTAACTGCAGATTTCCCTCCAAAACTGTCAAGGATTTTTTAAAGGAACTCCAGCTGAAAAACTTCTCACAATTGTTGATCTTCAGCTACTAAACAGAGAGGTGAGCTCTATCTGGCACAAAACTTTGACAATTTTTTTTTATTTTTTACTTTATTAGAGAGAGTAAAAGCTCTCATTATTACAAGCTAAAGGCTAAATCTATCTGCAGCTTAGGCTCAATGCCCCAGTCTGATCACCATGGCAACCCTGGCGCAAACTGTGCAGGGAGGTGTTACCCAGAGAAGTGCAGAAGTGTGCAGGCACGAAAAAAAACACAAAGAGAAAACACTCAGAGACAATCCTGATGTTTTGTATGCTGACTACATTCAACTCAATGGGAAGAGAATTAAGAACAACCTCATCTTCTACACCACTCTAATTACTACATGGAAATTGGCCATCTGTGAGGAATACAAGCCATTTTTTAAAGAAGGAATTGGTCGAGGGGGAAGATTAACTATATGTAAAGATGAAATACTGGATACAGACAACCCCATTCTCACCATAACCTAGTACACTAAAGGCACCTTCCTACTGCAAGGCAATGAAGCAAGCCTGAACTCAGATTTTTTCCCTGCTGAAGGCCAGAGTCGAGGAGGAGAGAAACGAGCCTCAGGAAGACTGCACAGACTCTGAGGAGGAAGACCCAGTGAACCTTTCACCTTCACCACCTGATCGTTGACTGAGAGAGTCCAGGAACTGGACTTCACTGAATTCAAAGAACACACTCAGGCCAAACTCTCAGACACACACAACACAAATCTTTACATCCAAGAGCTCAAAAACAAACTTCAGCTGCTGCGGAAAAACACTCACTCTTCCATCACTGAACTCACAAGAGCTCTCAGAGAACTGCAAGAAGACAACCAAACTCTCCGTGTAAAGATAGGCAAGCTAGAAGAGGACAAAGACAGAAAAGAAGAGATCTTCTCCAGACAGCTGCAAGACATGAGAGAGCAGTTACAAAATAACACAAAAGACAACACACTTTGCTACAGTACAAGTCCTACTACAGACAAATCAGACCACACATATACAGAAAACAGGCCTGCCACAAACACACAGACACCCACAGAAACACAAGCCTCACCTGCCCACCATCCTGAACCTGATCCAGATGTCCTCCTCCTCATGGACTTCCCACATCAAAAAGTCACTGCAAAATGGTGCCATGCCCACCAGATCATCAGAGACTTCACAGGACACCCCTCACGTGTTTTTCTACACACTGGAACTAATGACCTTTACTCCCAGAGTCCCGAATTATAATTTCCACACTTCTCCCAAGACACGACACACCACCACACGGCATCTACAGTATTAATGATGAAATCTCCCGTGGATGTTCTTCGCTCCCTAATGTACACCTGGCCCACCACCACAACATTGGCCTCCAACACCTCTATGATGGACTCCACCTACACAAAGATGCAGTACGTGTTTTTGCAAAGACCCTAAAGGATGCAGCCCTAGGCCGCAGACCATCATCACCAAGGCACCTGTTACCGACTCCAGAATCCTAATGGCCCATTCACCCCTACAACCCCACAGGGACTACAGCAGCACCTGGACCTGCTGGACAACTACTGCCAGAACTGGGCCCTGGCAGTAAACCTCAAAAAGACCAACATTATGGTCTTTCAGAAGAAGCCCAGATGTCAGGAACACAGATACCAGTTCAGTCTAGGCAGCACCGCCCTAGAACACACGATGCAGTACACTTACCTCGGCCTGATCATCACTGCATCGGGGAGTTTCAGTTCGGAAGTGAATGCTCTCAAAGATAAAGCTCGAAGAGCTCTATACGCAATCAAGAAAAAATTCCAAAATATTGAATTACCAATTCCAATTTGGTGTAAAATATTTGATAGTGTTATTTAGCCCATAGCGCTGTATGGAAGTGAGGTATGGGGTCCACTCAATGATCAGAGCTACACTAGATGGGACAGACATCCAACAGAAGCCCTACACACAGAATTCTGCAAAATGATTCTAAAATTACAAAGAAAAACACCCAATAACGCATGTAGGGCATAATAATACCAATTCCCATTGATTATTAATATGCATAAAAGATCCCTCAAATTCTGGATGCATCTTAAGTCCCACAGAATCGCTACATTTTAAAGCGCTACAAACCCAAGAACTGAACCCTGAAAAGAGTCCACTCAGTCAGCTAGTTCTGAGACTTACTAACCTGACTAACTCTACTAACACTAGCCAGTCTCAAACCAGCATTGCTTCTCACCCAAACATTGAAATAAATCAAATTATCAAAAAATCAAAAAATACATATCTGGAACATTGGGATCAAGAAACTAAAACACAAAGTAAATTAGAATTCTATCTTACTCTAAAATCAGATTATGAATATGAAGATTATATCCAGAGTGTCAGAGACACAAAGCAGAGACAGATCCTGAGCAAGTACAGGCTCAGTGAGCACAGTCTAGCCATCGAGACTGGCAGACACAGAAAGAGCTGGTTACCCAGAGAGCAAAGAGTGTGTGTTCACTGTCAGACAGTAGAGATCGAGACAGAGACGCACTTCCTCCAGCACTGTCAGAAATACATGTCCATAAGAAGCCTGAGAGACAGCAAGTGAACGTGTGTGTGTGTGTGTGTGACCTCAGTGTGTCTAACCCTATTGTGCACCACAGTCATCCTTAGTATGGTTGTGTGTTTAAAGACTGTGGTATCAAATCTTCACACATTATAATCTGTTACAGTTTAATATTTTAAGATGTTATAATATTCAGTTCCATTGCTGTGATGTTCATTTAATTATTATTATTATTATTATTATTATTATTATTATTATTATTATTATTATTATAATTTTGTATATTAAGCTTTGGCAATATTGTATCATTTACATTTATGCCAATAAAGCAATTTGAATTGAATTGAAATTGAGAGAGAGAGAGAGAGAGAGAGAGAGAGAGAGAGAGAGAGAGTCTGGTGGACAGACATGTAAACAGCAGCAGCTCTAATTACACTGAGGTGTCATTCATCTGTGTTTATCATTACATTTTATTTCAGAGATTAATGTGATAACTAATACACAGCAAAAAATCCAGAGTGAAATTAACTCTGCTGGGAGTACATGTGAGACCACACTCAAGAGTGTGAAAGTGTTAAAATAGGAGTGTTAAATAAACACTGAAGCAGAGTTAAAGTTAATGAGATAATTAAGTGATTAACTGAGTGATGATTGACCATTATCGACGAGACCTGATGTTAACAAGCAGAATCAACAAAGACAAAAATCTAATTTTTTTATGTCACCATTATAGTGGTCAGTGTTTGTTTTAGTTGGGCTCTTGACTCTTACATTTTTAAAGTTAGATTTGGTTTGGCTGTTATAATTCAGTTGTAATAGAGAGACGAGCAAAAATAAAAACATGATTATGTTTTACGTGATATTAGTTATGTTTTTACATAATATTTATTTGACCTGAATCACCAAACTTATTTAAAGCCTAAAACATAAAGGAAATTACTAAGACAATTCAGGTAATGATTTATTCATGCCACAGTGCATCATGGGAGCCATGGATGAATTCTGATAGGTGGCACCCAGAATGCACTGCAACACAAGTCTCCTGCAACATGCTTTTTTGATTGTCACCGTTGTTGAGGTTCACAGGTTGATTCTTGATGTTTGCATGTCTAAATGAAAGACTATTTTGAAAGATTTTTGAACAAACAACTTTTAAGAAATGCCACAGATTGTATTTAAAATGCTGGCAATCCAATGCTGAAGAATCATTCAGCTGCAACAATCAACAATGAAAGTTTAACTCAGTGATTCAGGAAAACCAATATTTTTTGTTTGCCCGTCTGTTTTATAAATCCATTACAACAACCAAACAAAATCTGACTTTAAAATATTAAGGGTCAAGAGCCCAACTAAAGCAAACATTGGCCACTATAATGGTGACATTAAAATAGTGATTTTGTTGATTCTGCTCGTTAACATCAGGTTTCGTCAATAATGGTCAATCATCACTCAATTAATCACTTAATTATCTCATTAACTTTAACTTTGATTCAGTGTTAATTTAACACTCATATTTTAACACTTTCACACTCTTGAGTGTGGTCTCACATGTACTCCCAGCAGAGTTAATTTCACTCTGGATTTTTTGCTGTGTAGCTTTCTCCAGGTACTATATGTAGACTATATTGAGACTCTACATTAATCTTGGAGAAAGAGAAACATCTGTGGTCAAGATGAAAACACATGAGAGTTCAGATTATCTGTCTGGCACTGTTTGAAAAGTGTTTGAAAACAATATTTTGTGATTGTGCTTGATTATGATGCAAGTGATGCATAAAATACACACTTCCTAAAAAAAAAAAAAAAAAAAAAAAAAAAACCTAAACCAGATGCTCCAGTCTATCAAGACAGAGATCAATGTAAGGAAAGTAAGAGTTTTTAAAATAGTTATTTTTATTTGCATATAACTTTTCACACTCAGTGCTGTTTCAAAGCAAATTTACAATAAAACACACATTCTTGTCTAAAGCCTTAAACTGTGGAAAGCAAGAAAAAAAAATTGTTTACATATCAGAAGAAACAGAGACTCATCGATGAAACGGTTTTCCTCTGATGTTACAGTTAATGTCCATTTGCTAAATATGATCTGTTCACACAGTATGAGTGTCATTTGATGATCAGTGTTTATTTCAGACACTGAATACTGAACATCTCAGACTCCTTTAAACTAAATCAGTTTCTGATACACATTTTCTGCAGAGGAGATTCGACCGATGATGATGATGATGAAGATGACAACGAAGATGATGATGGTGAAGATGATGATGATGGTGGTGAAGTTGTTTTTGGAATATCTGTATATAAAGAAATAAACAATGGATTTCTAAAGGATGTTATTTTCACACACAGAACTTTATATAATGTGTCTCAGTGAATATAAGTGTTATGATGTCATTCACACATTCTCTACCCAGAATTCATGTTTGCTGATACAGAGACACTCAGAAAACAAAACCACAAGCTGTCTGTCTGAGTTTCTGTGACTGAAGCCTGTGGTTTCTCAGTGAATAAAACAGTTCATAGCATCTTTAACTGCAGCTTCTTCACTATAGTACAAGACTGCTGGAATGACTCACAGAAGTGCTAAAAACTGCACTAATACTGCATCCAGATGAGCAAACTTCAACTAGTTAAAATCTGTAGTAATAATGTGTCCGAATGACCAACTAATGCTGCAACAACAAACACTGTTGAAATATGCAATTACCACATGAAGAACAAAAATCTTCTGCTTTTAAATACGCGCAGATCTGCAGGTCCTGCATTCACACGCTGCTGTAGCCTTTGACAAGAAAATGCAAGTAAATCAAAAGCAAATAAATGATACATACACATACATAAACAAAAACCACAAAAAAACAAAAAAAGACCAAAAAAACCACAATCACAAACACTGACCACTGCATTTGCAGAACAGCATTATAATTCTACAAACACGTTTTACTGAATATAAACTGCAGCTCATTTTTGCAGTTACACTTGCATTTTTGTACACTTCTTCTTTTTAACTGCGGTTTGTGGCATTGTTTTGTCAGACAGACTGTAACACTAAAAAAGCCCTCTGTGTAAACCTGCACTTTTCTTTGCTCAGTCAAGCAACACAGAATACAGTGATCTGCTGAATGAAAGCTTGATGCGATTCTGAATTACATTGATTAATATGAGTGAGAAAGTCATCTGTACCTGTAACACTGATGAGGACTCGTGTGATGAAGCTCTTGTGTCCTTGATCAGACTGAACTCCACACCAGTATTCAGCTGAATGTTGTTGAGTCACATGACTGATGATTCCCGTCAGGAGCTGCTGCTCTCTGTCATCATACAGCTGCATCTGTCCCTCAGCGCTCCATCTTCTGCTCTCCTTCACAGACGTCTCTTCAGCACAGAGATCAGATCCAGATCTCCTGCAGACAAACTTCACATCAGCACTGTGGGATTGTGGGTATCTGCAGCTGATGTTCACAGATCCTCCTGCAGCAGCTGAGAGACTGATGCTCTTCTCACAACAATCAGCTGCTTGAGAGACAAATCAAGTTCACATTAAACAACAGATTCATCAGTTCACCACAGAAACAAATGCATGAAACTGTAGTCTTCAGAAACTTTGACTGTAATCTTATATTCTCCAGAATCGTTCTCATTCAGTTCTCTGATAAACACACGTAAGAGACGAGCAGATCTGTCATCATGAACAGAGAATCGGCCGTCATGTGTCCATTCTGCTGCTCTGTCAGTGTTTATTAGAGTAAAACACTGATCTGCTCCAGTTTTACACACATCTATCAAAGGATTCCCTTCTACTGTCTTATATTTGTAGTTTATAATGACATTTCCTCCTGAATATCCTCTCACAGCACTGATTTTTTTATCTACACTGTAAAAAAAAGTCTGTAGTTTTTACAAAATAATTTTGGCAGCTGTGGTTGCCAGAATACTTTTGTAAAAAATACACTGTAAAAAAACGTCTGTAGTTTTTACAAAATAATTTTGGCAGCTGTGGTTGCCAGAATACTTTTGTAAAAAATACAGAAAAACTGTAAACACAATTACGGCCAAAAACTGTAAATTTTACAGTATAAAAAACTGTTATTTACAAACAAGAAAATTTTAATGTAAACCAGTAAATTCAACAACGCACACTGCTATTAAAATCTGTTTTGTACCTTTAACATACTGACAACCACCATAATAATGCAGGTGGTAAAGAGAAAGCCACATGAAGAATCGAAGTTCATCACAAGTAGCTTCGCCACAAGCAGAAGTTTATATTAATATATAGAAGGTGCACAAAGTCATTCATGCAAACACAAAACACCATCATGGTGACACACGATACTTAAACAATTCAATAAACTTTCATTAAACAGCAGAAGATGTAACATAAAGCCCAAATGTACAACTGATAACAAAAAACTATTAAAAAAAACATGATTATTTAAACAAAAACTTTCAAATGTGGAGCGTCACACAGGGAATTCTGGGAATATCAGTTTACAGTTTTTGACTGTAAATTATACATTGATTTGTTCTTTTTTTTTTTTCTAAAAAACTGTAAAATTAACAGCATTTTACTGTAAAATTACATGAAATGTCTGGTTAGATCTTTTACAGTTTTTCCCTGTATATAGTACAGGAACTTACTGTTAACCTATTAACACTTTTTTTTTGTAGCGTTTTTAAAAAATTATAAAAACAAAAAAAAAACCATATAAAAAAACATAAAAAACATAAATTCTAGGAATTTATCGCTCAGTATACACAAATCTGGTAATTTAAGTTGAAAATATCTGCTGCAGCATTAATGAATGCAAGTCAAAAGCAACTATGATTGTAAATATTACATTAAAATATAATATTTGGTTACTTAGAATATATTTATTATATGTTAGAGGATTACATCTGTGAACCACAGTAATCACAGTCATTGTTGAGTGTGTGACGTTGATGATCATCATGGGTTTGAGAGTCTCAGTTACTCACCTGTTACAACTTTCAGCTTCACTTCAGTGCAGGAATCTACTTTTGCATAAATATCAGTCCCACAGTAATAAATGTCAGAATCCTGTTCTCTCAGATCTCTGATGGTCACCGTGAAAACTGCTGCCCCTGTGTCATCATACAGAGAGAATCTTCCAGAATCAACCTGTTTATTTTTAGTATTAGTCCTGATTTGGTCTGTGCAATTTGACCACCGTCCTCTACAAAAATACTTGTATTTGTCTGTATATCCTCTATCATATCTGCATGTGATGCTGACTCCTCCTCCTGAATATCCTGTCACACTGATGGAGCTCAACACACCTACAACAAACCAGCATCTTAATACAACAATAACATATTTATATGAGAATGAACAGAGATGAACTTTCTAATTGCTTTTAAAGTTTCCATTTCAACAACATGAGCTGAAGTGAACGACTCTGTGCTGTTTTTAGTGATTTACTGTGAGTTCAGACTCTTACCAGGAATCATCAGCAGAGTGAAAGTCCAGATGATCTTCATTCTTCTCTCTTCTTCAGTGATCTTCTCTGTTGTTAGTAGATTCAGTTCTTCTGAAGCTCTTGATGTGTGTTCAGATGAGTTTTAGTGTTTCTTTCCTGGTCACATGTTTAACATGAACAGATGAACGTGACAGAGACGCCCAGTTCCTCTGAGAGAGAGAGAGAGAGAGAGAGACAGAGAGAGACAGAGAGAGAGAGAGAGAGATTAAAGATAATATAAATAAGGAAGTGGAAATGAGACTCCGCACAGTGCCATCTGAAGGACACACATGTAACCAGCAGAAACTCTATGGTAACTATATATGTTTCTGACTGATAAAAATGGCAAACTTTAATATGGTAAAGTTTCACTTTTGATAATTGTCCAAACATCATATTAAAATCTAGACAAATTTAAGACTTACTTTACACAAGTGAAACATATATATAAATCAGCCTTTTACTCCTTCGAGGCAAGGCAAGGGAAGTTTATTTGTATAGCGCATTTCACACACAATGGTAATTCAACGTACTTTACATAAAATAAAGTAAAATGATCATAAAAAAAAAAATAATCACAACAAAAAAACAAGAAATGTTAAGAATCAATGAATCTGGTCTCCACAGGGACATCAGGAGACACATATCAAACACAGCAGATCAAAACCTAAGTGAAACAAATAAAGAAGAAATGACAGTGTTGAGGATTGAGAGTCCAGCGGCACCCTCTAGTGTTCAGATGATGTTCAGCACCACGGACAGCGACTCAGATTCAACAAAAACACAATCACTGTCTGTCCAGATGATGACATTACACCTCATAAAACATGATGCACAATAACTGACCTTCAGGAGCTGTGTAACTGAAACATAAATCAAATCATAATGCAGTTTATGTGGACAGACCTGAGCTGCTGCTGAGTTTGTAAGAACAAGAGCATTAGTTACTGATGTGATTTCATGTTAAAATAATAAAGAAAAAAAATCCTTTTTTTATTCATAGTTATATACAACAAAACACATAAAACACATTACTGCACATACAATGTTAAGCAAAATGAGAAAACATTACATAAATCCCTTCAGCAGGTGCAACGGTGGTGTTTACTGAGCAAATAACAAACTGAAACAGTCGATCAATAACATGTACAGTATTTACTGTAATCACTGGCTCATAACAGCATGCAATGATAGACATCAATGTGAAGACAGATAATTGTTGAAGGAACAACATCAGAAGCGTCTGTGTCATTCAGACCATCAGTGGAGGATGATGATGATGGAGCAACTAATCAGAGGGGTTTGTGGGTAATTGTGAAGTAGCATAGACTGTTTTAGTAGAATCAGAGGGGTTTGTGGGTATTTGGGCCGTAGCGTAGACTGTTTTAGTTCCTGTATCTGGATCAGTGTGAGGTCTGGTGTCTGCAATATCTTCATAAATGAAGCCGGTTTGAGGAACCTGTGAAAAGAATGAGAAACTATTCACAGCTCTCGAGGTTCCCAGACGTCGCAGCAGGATTATGATCATATTAATGCAAACACATTATTATCAAACACACTAATTTTACAAACCGTTTCAATGTTTCCTGTTCCGGGTTTGGGCATTTTAGAGGCTGAATTAGAGGCTGTAAGACAAATATTATACTACATTAAATATAATAATCTTTCACATACATGCCCAACATTTTAGATTTTTAAAATTTATTTAGTAATTTTATTTGTTCTACTTTGTTTTGGAAAAACTTTTCATCCACTTTCTATTCCTCAGATGGCATTTTATTTCACATACATTTACAAAATAAAATAAAATAAAATAAAATAAAATAAAATAAAATAAAATAAAATAAAATAAAATAAAATAAAATAAAATAAAATCAAAGAAGACTTCACAGTTTGGATTTCAAGACAAAATACAATATGGAAAGAATATATTAAATATAATATTTTCACTTAACATAACAGACAAAAAAAAAAACAAAAAAATATTTTTAAAATAACCCCCAAAACAACTCAAAATTCAATTTTTAACAACTTAATTTAAACACATATTCCTCATGTACACACTATGTACTTATTGTAGTAATTACAATAGCTGGGTAATAGTAACTTGACACTAACCCTAAATCTAGCCTTAACCCATGCAGTTACTGTATATTACTGGGTATGTTCTTGGCTAAGTACACACATAGACTGTAAAATAAAGAGCAAATGTGCATTGTCTTGTTTTGACCAGCAGGGGGAAACAACATCTTTTCATCTACTCATTATTTCTCAGACAGCCATGCAACTAGTTCAACACAAAAACAGGAAAGAGTTTGACCTTGAGTTTTACGCCTCATGCAGTAAATCACTGTGAATGATACGAGTCCAATGATGATCAGAACTGCAGCCACAGACAGACCGATGGTCAGAGACGAACCTGAGAAAACACCAGATCAAAACACCAGCTGAGAAACACGATGTCATTATCATATCCAGTGACTCTATTTAACCAATTATTAATTATTAAGCCCAGCTTGGGAAACCCTGGTTTTATGGAATGTGTAACAAAGCAAAAAAAAAACTGTTTTTCTTGCTTTGTATTTTTGTCTTGTTTTCTAGTATAAATATCTAAACATTCTTGAATCAAGATGTGTTTACTTAACAAGTAAAATTACTTAAGGTATTATGTCTTGTTTTCTAAAAAAAAAAAAAAAAAAAAAAAAATTCAAGATATTGTTAGCTTTTATAAGCGGTAATATCTGGGCAAGAAAAAAAATCTTGTTTAGCTTTTGAATTATGATAATTCTTCTTACTCCATTGGCAGATATTTTTGCTTGTTTTAAGCAAATCCCAAATAAATAAATAAATAAATATATTACATATTATATATATATATATATATATATATATATATATATATATATATATATATATATATTTCGGAAAACAAGACATAATATCTTTGTCAAGTAAAAGCATCTTGATTCAAGCAAGAAAGCAATCTAAAAAGATACAAGTATATATTACCTAAAAGTGAGTATCTTAGATTAGGTTAGATAACTACCAGGTGTGTAGCACAGAATCCTGGGCCCTGAGCAAAGACAGTGAGTGGAGGCCCCATCATCCCATGATCCATGCTATTTATCTTTTTTATTTATTTTCAAATAATAATATACAACTATACACAAATCACTCACTGATACAGTAATTAAAAACAACAATATTACAAATATGTATATCACATATAATAGTAATATAAAACTGGTTACTGTATTATTTGCATTCATGTTAATGCAGTACTCTGAATAACGTTTGTGTATGAATTCAATTTAAAATTGACAATTTAACAATATGTAATTTGAATTGCATGTTTTATTAACAGAGACACTGTAAATTGTAGACCATAACATTACAACTCTAAAATACAGCATATCAATCAATCAATCCATCAAATAAAAATTAAAATAACTAATTAGGCCTACCTTCCCTCGCATCTTGTGATAGGTCGGTTGCTGTGACTGCTGTGGTTGAAGGAAAAGAGTGTTTCATGTTAAATCACATTATTATTATTATTATTATTATTATTATTATTATTATTATTATCATCATCACTAGTATTATTATTATTATTATTATTATTATTATTATTACTATTATTTTTATTTCGTTTATTATCATCCCATCTTAAGCAAGATCACATTTGTCTACATCTACAATAGCCAAACCTTATTTGCATATTGTTTTACATATTTAATTTATCTCTAAAAATAGCCTCAGGTTCGCACACTTTCCGTGTTATTTCAGTGTTTAGAGTGAGGTAAGAATGTTTACTGCTGGCTCACTGCAGGTATATCTTCAGTTGCTCTGAACTTACTGTTGACTAATAAAGTCTATCTTAGAGATAGGATTTACCCTACAACATGATTTGTGCACCAAACTGCTAAAAATAACAGTGACAAGTACTGTTGTTCCTCACTATCTTTTGTTACATGTATCTATACATTTGAACATTTGAGTTGAATAACAACACAACAATCTTCTGAGTTGAACTTGTTTCATAATGAATGCACTTGACTGAGAAACTTGACTGAGAAAACATAAACTTAATTTGAAGGAGAAAAGAGGCTTAATTATATAATTTATGCCCAAATTAACACAAATAACAGCACTGATATTTAAAAATGGGTTAAATGCAACTGGCTTTCTCACCTAATATAATGGTCAGATTCACTTCTGTGCACTCTGACCACTGTACTTTACAAAAATACTTTTCTTTGTCATTGCTATCATATGTGCATGTCATGTTGACTTTATATCCTGAATTTCCAGCCACACTGACTGAGGTCATGGTACCTACAAAACAAACCAAAATGAAGTGACTTAAATTTTTCATGAAGTTTAAATGAGATCAACATTCAAGACTCTTACCAGGAATCATCAGCAGAGTGAAAGTCCAGATGATCTTCATTCTTCTCTCTTCTTCAGTGATCTTCTCTGTTGTTAGTAGATTCAGTTCTTCTGAAGCTCTTGTGTGTGTTTTCAGGTAGTGTTTCTGTCATGAATGTAATGAGATGCAGACTTCCTGCTTTATACTAACCAAAAAAAAAAAAGAACAAACTGTACAGAAGAAAGCCAAACACAGAACTGCTGATATATTTATGTTTTCCTGTGCGCTCCACACGCCAAGAGTTCCCCTTTGTTTGAAAAAAAAACATTTTTTAGGTGACATGAAGTCAACACACTTCTCACACTTTTTACTTCTCTTCTCCTGTATTCAAATAGCTTTAATTTCCACATTCAGTTCTGCAGAAACAACTGAATACAGAAAACACACTCACTTTAAAATATTGATAATATGAATAAAATATTTGTTTATCACTTAATTAAATACATGATTATAGTACAAATAAATATTATGTTACATTTACGATTAAGCAAATATATTTACCCTAACAAGCAAATACAAACAAATGAGGAAACACACCAGTAATTTATCAGGAGCCAATAAGCACTAAAGAAGAAGTAAAACAGTACAACAAAAGTTTCATATAAAATAAAAATGTGTTTAATATTGCACATGAATTAATTTGTCCATAAACTGTAGGTTTGCATGTATTATGACTTGAATCTGGATACTGTTAAACACAGATGAGACACAAAGCTGTGAAGCTCTTATGTGTTTGCATTTGTTTTTATGTTTTTCTGAGTCCTTATCATCTAAAAAGTCAAACAATGCACTTTGTCCTGTATGCAACTCCAGTAGCTGTTTTGGTTGCCAATGACTTTCATTGTATGAACAGAAAGTACTTCTTCTTATCTTCTTTTATGTTCCATAGTTTATGTTAGGCCGTTTTAGCCTAAATGTGTGTGTAATGTTATGTTGAATCAAATAAAATATTTCTGAATCTACAATTTATAATGTCTAAATGATACTTTCTCATTTAACACAAAAATAGCTGTTTAAATAATCTTTTGTGGGTGATTTCACAGTCAAATTTATTTTGTGATTAATTGTGATTAATTAGATTACTTAATCAAGACATCATGTAATTAATTAGATTTAAAATTGTAATAGACGGACAGCCCTAATATATATATACATATATATCTGTTGCACATTCAGTGTAAACACTATGCTTTGACAATACATTGTAACAATTGTCATGCCAATAAAGCACATATTGAATTGAATTGAATTGAATTGAATTGAATTGAGAGAGAGAGAGAGAGAGAGAGAGAGAGAGAGAGAGAGAGAGAGAGAGAGAGAGAGAATTTTGAATTTGAAAACACATTTTATTACAATCAAGAATAAAACATTATTTCATAACATCATTCTACATTTAGAACACAAAAACATATATAAACATAATAAAACCACTCTTTATCCTTCTATTCACGAATAGCACTTCATTTCAAAACACGGCAAATCATTCATAGACTTGAAAAAATTAAAATCTGTTAAATTAAAAATTATCCTTGACTTGATTACATTGGAAAAAACCTTCAGTACATCTTGTCCAGAAATGTTTTCGATCTTATTCGTCCTACTCACATAAATAGCCATCTTTGATTGGCCTAAGACAAAATTCAACAACTGACACACCAAAGCTTTTCTTTTAACATATTTAAAACCACAAATAAACATTTGCATAGAGAAATTTTCATTAAATTCCTTAAAAAAAAGAGTCTACGACAGAAAATAATGGTCTCAATCTTTCACAAAACATAAAAGCATGAAAAACAGTCTCTCTCTGAGAGCAAAATGGACAATCAGCACTTATCTCTGGATTTATTACAGAAATAAAAGCATTCACAGCTACAACCCCATGTAGGATTCTCCATTGCATGTCACCCGCTCTCTTAGGTAACAGTGGCTTATATAGTGCTCTCCATTGTGGTCTAAAAACTCTACTAAGCCCAATGACATCACGCCATGGTGTATCACTCCTGTTACATAAAACCTTTCTGTTAAAAACTTTCACACAATTTTTATACACATCTTTCACATTAAATGAATCAGCACTGAAAAATACATCTTTCTTTTCCAAAAAAGGACCTTCACACTCATCCATTTTAGGTGACAGGGTTAAAGAAAAGAAAGGGTCATCCTCGTTTGGTGTTATGACCCCGCTACAAAAATCTTTGATGGTTTTCAACTCCTCTTCCACAAGAACTGACCTCCACTTCATTAAAAGTTGATGAACCAGCCTTAACGATTTAAGTCCCAACTTTGCCGCTGTCTTCTCAATGTTGTCCAAGTCCGGTCCTGCATTATTTATTAAATGTCCCACTGTCGTAAAGCCTGCTTTAATTAATAGTCCAGTGTTTGCAGTTGAATAAGAACTGTTTACTACATTTCCAAAACGAGTTCCATAAATCAGTGGTTCTTGAAGTAACCAAAACAAACTTGAATTTGGTCCGATATTAACATCAAACAATTTCCAAACTTTAAAAATGTTCTGATAAAAAATTGGTGTCTTCAATGTATTAATATTTGGGAGTTCTATCAAAAACAGAGACTTATCAAGACCTAGTCCTCCCAGGTTCCTCAGAATCTCACAAGCCACAACCTTCCAATTTGAATTGGATGCTCCATACAAAAGTCTGTGTACAAACCACATTCGAAAAGCTGCAACTCTACTTTGCACATTTATAAGACCCTGCCCTCCTTCATCCTTAGATAAAAAAGTACACTTTGGGATAGCCAGTGTAACTTTTCCCAAAAAAATCAATCAAAACTTTCTGAATATCAGAGAGTAAACACAGAGGAGGGTCCACACATGCTAAACGATGCCACAAAGTAGAAGCTACAAGGTTGTTAATAATTAAAGTGCGTCCCCTATACGACATCTTTGGAATCAACCACTTCCATTTACTCAATCTTCCTTTTACTATTTCAAAGGCATCATCCCAGTTTTTTTGAACAGTAGAGTCATCTCCCAGAAATACACCCAGATATTTAAAACCTCCCGTGGACCACTTTAAGTCATTTGGGAGTTTTGGTGCACCCTGTAACCAATGGCCGACCAAAATCACTTCACTTTTGGTCCAATTTACCTTAGCTGAAGATATTTTTTTTTAAATCATTTAAAATATTAACCACTATATCAATGTCTTTTTGGTCACTAATTAAAACCACTACATCGTCAGCATAAGCTGATAGTGAAACAGTTTTACCAGAAAAAGGTAACTTTAAACCTTCTGATCTAAAGAGATTAGGCCAACATCCAGCTCTTTAATTTTAGTCAAGTCAAAAATATCGCGGATAAACGATATATTATCAAAAATAGACCTCTCCGGGATACAATATGTTTGGTCAGAGTGAATCACCTGCTCTAAAACCCCTGAAAGTCTATTAGCAAGGGCTTTAGAGAGTATCTTATAGTCACTACACAACACTGACACTGGTCTCCAACATTTAATTTCTGTGAGGTCTCCTTTTTTTGGTAGAAGGGTTAGGACAGCTCTACGACAACTCAGAGGCAAATGGCCATTTGTAAAACTGTCATTAAAAACCTCAAGCAAGTCTTCTCCCACCACAGACCAGAAAGCTTTAAAAAACTCAACCTGCAGACCATCTATACCTGGGGTCTTCCCAAGTGCCATACTCTGAAGTGCTTTTTTCAGCTCTTCCAGACGTAGCTCACCACTAAGATCCCCATTAGACTCAATAGAAACTTGCGGTAGCTTTTTTAAAAAAAGAATTACTTATGTTTTGTTCTTCTTTTAGCTCACTTTTATATAAGTCTTTATAAAAACTAGAAATTCGTTTTCGAATTTCATTAACATCATTCAACATTATCCCAGATTCAGATCGCAATGAATGAAAGAATCTTTTTTGACCATTTTTTTTCTCCAGGCCAAAAAAAAAAACGTAGATGGTACATCCATTTGGTCCACGTTTTGAAAACGTGACCTAATCAAAGCCCCTTTTGCTTTCATCTCCAATAAATCATCTAACTTTGATTTTTTCTCTGAAATACCCCTGATAAGGGTCCAATGTCCATTAGATTGTAATTGCTCTTGCAATTGTACAATTTCCATCTCTAAAACTTTCATGGACCTGTCTATATTTGCTGTAACATTTTTTGTGTACTGCTGACTTAACTGTTTAATTTGGGCTTTTCCATAGTCCCACCACTGCTGTAATGAGCTAAAAGCTGCTTTCGAGCCTCTAAAATCCTTCCAAAAAAATTCAAAAATATCCTTAAATACTTTATCATTTAAAAGTGCATTGTTAAAATGCCAATAGGCACTCTGTGGTTTTACACAACTCAGGAAAACAGAACATTGAACTATACAGTGATCAGAGAAAAAAACTGGAAAAATACAGCAACTTCTAAAAACATTACTCTGATGACTATAACAATATAATCTGTCTAACCTTGCTGAAGACACAATCTTATCTCGAACATGTGTCCATGTATATTGTTTACAATCCCGATGAAAAACCCTCCATATATCACTAAGTTCATGTGTGTTAATAAGTTTTATAAGCCTTATACGTGACAACATGTGAGGTTCAAGGTGATTCCTATCAATGTTTTTTTTTTCCGTACAATTAAAAATCACCACCAAGAATTAAAATATCATCATTAGTACACTTTTGTAAAGCCAAGCATAGGGAGTCTAAAAAACTATTCTGTCTGTAGTTGCAGTTGGAGCATATACACACATAAAAACAAAAACTTGATTCTCTACGACAGCTCTAATTTTTAAAATTCTTCCCTTTATAATCTCATCTACTTCATAAGAAAAAGGGGTAAAATTTTTGGAGAAAAGAATAGCAACTCCAGCGCTAAGTGAATTATTATGGCTCAAAACAGAAAGCCCATCCCATTCCATGGCCCAATTTACTTCATTTTGTACGTCGCTATGGGTCTCCTGAAGTAACACAACATCAAAATGTTTTTGCTTAACAAACTCGTAAATCTCTGCCCCTTTTTTGCTATCCCTTGCACCATTCACATTCAGGGATGCTATATTGATGTTACTCATGTTTGATAATATAGACAACAACAAAAAGCCCCATACCAACATTACAGCAGGGACCATGGAATTCAACATTTTAAACCCCATCATTGCTTCCTATTTCCATGCTAGTTTTCCTCACAAACTTCTTCAGTCGGTACACCTCTTTATCAGTAAAACCACGTTCACTCATTAAACTCCGTGATCTTTCCACAAATAACTGAGCATTCGGGAAATGATCTTCAACATTTACATTCCGCTTATTTTTTTGTAATTCTCAGAAAATGTTTAATGTTTTGAACATCATAACCCCGAATATGATAATCCGACTGAGAATAAACGACAACTGACAACTCATTTGTATCTGCTTTTTTCACCATCTTTAAGTTACCATCACCTTTCATCTTTCTTTTCATAGGCACCTTAAAAGACTGTGAATCCACTTTTTCTGTGAGAGATACATCAGAAACCACTTCAGATGATTTTATATCACCTTCAGTAGGCCTACTACTATTCTGCATTTTCCAACAGTATAGCTATTTCTTCCATTGGTTCTTCAGACCCAGAAAGGCTAGTCTCAGCCACCCTCTTATCAACAGCCACATCTGGCTCTTTTTCAGCACCCTCTGAAACATTCACACTGGCCCTGGACCCCTCTTTTTCCACCAACGCTACAACAGATGTCTGTGGTCTAACCTCATCTTTCTCACGCTTATCTGGGCATGTACGCACCAAATGTCCTACCCTACTGCAGCCGAAACATCTCATTTTATCATTATTTACATAAATCAAGTAATCAAAATCATCCATTCGAAAATTAAAAGACACTTCAAGTTCAGCATTAGGGCTATCCTTTAGTACCATATATGCATATCTCCTAAAGGAAACAACATGCTTCAAGAGTGGATTAACATTTCCAAGTGGAATCTTTTTAATTGGTGAAACTAACTTTCCATACCGAGACAGCATGTTTACTAGTTAACTCATCCTTTACGAAAGGTGGCACGTTTGACATAGTCACTCTTTTAGACGGCATTGAAAGCGGCAACACGACTGTAAAAGCATCATTTATCACTAAAACACGTTCCACTAATTCATTGGCTTTTTCCACAGAGCTCATAATCATTACTATGGCATTATTCATTCTAGAAGCCGACAACACTGAATCATAACCAACCACTTCTCCTGCTGCTAAACAACACTCTTCTATACTCGATGCTGACGCAACTTTCACTCCATTGTGCCGCGTGAGAGACTCTAAAACTTCTGAACCGGCGCCTGCCATCTTCCGAACCCCGGAAAACGGCGCGCTTAACAGAAAAAACACAACCCTTTGCTTTACACTAAACTATACTAACTATTTAAGTAAAGAAAATGAGATAGAAAAGATTGAAAAAACACACCTGCACACACGCTCTCACAGCCACGCTCGCCTCGCTCAGCCACACTCGCACATGCGCAGAGAGAGAGAGAGAGAGAGAGAGTCCAGCGGCTCCCTCTAGTGTTCAGATGATGTTCAGCACCACGGACAGCGACTCAGATTCAACACACACACAACCACAGTCTGTCCAGATGATGACATTACACCTCATAAAACATAATGCACAATAACTGACCTTCAGGAGCTGTGTAACTGAAACATAAATCAAATCATAATGCAGTTTATGTGGACAGACCTGAGCTGCTGCTGAGTTTGTAAGAACAAGAGCATTAGTTACTCATGTGGTCTGATGTCAAACAAATTAACACTGTATTGTTATAAAAACAATTATATTTTATGTTCAGAGGTGGAAAGTAACGAATTACATTTACTCGCGTTACTGTAATTGAGTAGCTTTTTTGTGTACTTCTACTTTTTAAAGTAATTTTTAAAATCTGTAATTTTACTTTTACTTAAGTATATTTTGTTTGAAGTATTGTACTTCGCTACATTTTAAAACACATTAATTACTGAGTAAAAAAAAAATCGCTCCATGGAAACTACGTCAGTAAATAACGGGCAGGAGGGCAAACTGGCGCTCAAATCACAAGAAAGATGCAGACGGACAAAACAGGCGTTAGTGGCGCAGACACCGCTGAAAACAAAACCCCGTCATATTCTGAAGTTGAACTCGAAGGAAATGAAGTGAAGCCCTGGCCATATTTATGCTTTATTAAGCAGTGCAAGCTGTGCTTGCCTAGGAAGACCAAACTAGCAGCTAATAAAATCTCGACAAGACGTCAACCCTTCGCAAGCATATAGAGGTAAGCTAAATAATTGCATCGTTGCATTGGTGGTTAAAATGAAGCTTTGACATTTTAGCAAGAGGTTTTACACAAATTAGCCAAAAAGACTGGTGCGGAGTGTGCTATATATATCGTCTGCGATAATATCACAATTGTTTTAATGATGTGCGCGCGCATTTAGAGTGTGTTCTTTCACTGTGTGATTCAGTCTGTTGAAATGCATTTAGAATGATCACAAAATTAAAGATATAGGGGCAGAAAATTTACATATTTATATCATTTCATATAGAGAATCAAAATCACACAAAGAATGCCGTCTTTTCCTCCAAAAAATCATCATGATTACATATATATATATATTTACAACAGGTCAGTAAACAAGTTAATTAAGAGACTTGCGTTTTAGACACCATATTGCCTGTTTTTGCTCTATTTCTACAACAAAAAATAATTCCAAACACAGCCACCATAGCACAGTTTTGCGTCTCTGAGCAACATGACAGTGTTTCGTTCCTGAATGATTCGGTTCAATCGCAATGACTCCCAATGAATCGCAATATCTTTTGATTTTTTTAAATAATTAATTTCTTATCATTTCAAATGAGTATTCAACATTTTATGTCTTGTATATCAAAACATTATTCATGCATTTGTAACTGCAGGTTAAATGCATTTTTGTGCTGCACTAAACAGTGTGTAAATACATCTAAATGCCACTTCCAATGAAGCTTCTGCATTTCCTCTGCATTGAAAAGATGAATTTGTTGATACTGATTTGCCTGGTAACAGCCCAAATGTCTTATTACTCTAAATAACTGATTCCTTTAATTAAAAACCAACTGGTTTGAGATTTAAAGGCCTATCCCGGGGGTGTCAAACAGTTCCTGGAGGGCCGTAGCCCTGCAGAGTTTAGTTCTAACCCTGCTCCAGCACACCTACCATGTAGTTTTCAAATAAGCCTAAACAATTAGATTAGCTGGATCAGGTGTTTAATTAGGGTTATATCTAAACTATGCAGGACTGTGGCCCTCCAGGAACTGAGTTCGACACCCTTGGTCTGTCCCAATTTTGCTTCCCTCCCACTGTTAAAATGTAACTAAGTAACTTTTAACTCTGAGTAAATTTTAAATGAGCTACTTTTTACTTTTACTTGAGTAGATTTTTAGACTGGTACTTTTACTTGTACTTAAGTAAAATTTCATTAATGTAATGGTACTTTTACTTGAGTAGAATATTTTTGTACTCTTTCCACCTCTGTTTATGTTGTTCATAGTTACATATATACATATATACAACAAACCACACATAAAACACATTATTGCACATACAATGTTAAGCAAAATGAGAAAATATTTGAGATGTGTATATATATATATATATATATATATATATATATATATATATATATATATATATATATATATATATATATATATATATATATATATATGACTTCATCAGGTACAACAACAAATTGAAATGGTCAATCACTTGTAAAACATGTATTTACTATAATCCCTGGCTCTTGCGAACTTCTGCACTGTTAAACGTTAGCATAAACGGTGTTCGTAGAATCAGAGGGGGTTGTGGGTAATTGTGGAGTAGCATAGACTGTTTTAGTAGAATCAGAGGGGGTTGTGGGTAATCCTGGAGTAGCATAAACATAGCAAGAAGCAGATGGATTTGTGGTTAACTGATTCTTACACTGTTTATGCCACTCAACAGAGGGGTTTGTGGGTAATTGCGGAGTAGAATAAACTGTGGTAATAGAACCAGAAGGGTTTGTGGGTAACTGGGCCGTAGCATAAACTGTTTTAGTGGAATCAGAGGGGTTTGTGGGTAATTGGGCAGTTCTGGTGTCTTTAATCCCCTCGTAAATGTACAGCGTTTGAGGAACCTGAGAAGAAAATTATAAATGAATTAAAGATTTTGATGAAGGTCATTCATTCAAACATTCATTCTTATCAAACAATTTGATTTCACAAACCGCTTTACTGTTTTCTGTTCCAGGTTCAGGCATTTTAGAGGCTGAATCAGAGCCTGCAAAAACAAATATACTACATTAAATATAGTAATAATAACAACAATAATAATTCACATAATATATCAGATCTGAACATCACAGTGCATCGCCTAGTTGTGACCAGCAGGGCGAAACATCATCTTTCCATTTTCTCGTTCCTCACACAACATCATTTACTGGCAAACAACTGTAAACATGATTCTCATTAATAAATCACTCAAACAAACTTAGAAATGGGTAACAAATGCCACGCATACATGGAATTAGTTCCTCGAGATTTCAGGACAAAACCCCACCTTTAGCTCGAGCCTGACGCTTCATGCAGACAGTCACTATACATGAAACGAGTCCAGCGATGAGCAGAGGAAGAACCACAGACACGACGATGATCAGACACAAACCTGAGAGAAAACACAACGAGAGACTGATTCTCTCTGATAACTGCAGGTGAATGAGAGAAGATGAATGAACGGATCACCAGAATACCATTCGAGACAGACGGAGAATCCAATGTGAAATCAGATGTCGATGGCTGGGAATTTAGTGAAATAGGTGGAGTTGTGATTGATGATGATGATGATGATGATGATGTTGTTGTTGAGGGTGATGGTGATGATACTGATACTGTTTTTGGCGCTAAATAATAGAGAAAATCATTGGCAGTGACAAACGGTGTTAAATCTTAAAGCTTTAAAAGCTTATAAAACCCAGTAAAGTTTTCTTATTGCAAATCTTTACATTTTGCTCAATAATCTTAATTTGAACAGTATACAATATAATAAATAATATACATGCAACAAAGAGTTATTTTCAAATACAGAGATTCATATAAAAATGAAAAGGCAAACATCCTTCCTCTACACCTATAGCCATAAATATCACACAGTACAACCTGGGATTATATCAACATTTGCATATGTCTCGAGCACATATACAACTGTTAAAACAGTCCCAATGCAAACACACTTATCCACCTTCTTAAAACATGCTTTAGCTCCTTGTTGTCATCTTTAGGCAAACATTTAGCCATGCATGTGTGCTGTATATACATATCATCCAGATTAGGAATCAATTTCAGCAGCTGAATTACAGTTGAGCTCTTATTGTAAATTCAGTTGTTCTGAACTTCCCCTTGACTAATCACCAGCTTTGTCATATATTTCCCCCCTCTATGACTTGTTTAGGACTTCTGTGCTGTAGTTCTAGTTTCATAGTTTACTATTTCATGTCCTAGTCTTGTAGTCTGGTTGCAGTTTCTGTGTTGATTAGTATATTGATTGTTTTCAGGCACTTCTTGTTTTCTTGTTATCCATTTTATAGCCCTTGTGTTTCTTTGTGCTTTAAGTCTTGGTTGTCTGCCATAGTGATTTGTTTTTGTTTTTCGTTCTGGTTCTCCTACTGTTTTCCATTTCCTTATTTTCATTTATATGTTATTCTGCATTCGGATCCAGTAACCCATTGTCTTTGAGTTCACCTTACTCACAGAGGACATGACTATAGATATCTTCATCAGGCTGACAACAATCAGTGAACTAATCGGCAAATGAACTACAAACAGACTAGGACAGGAAATAGGAAATGATTGAACTAGAACTATAACATAAAAATCCAAAACAAGATATGAAACGTATGACAGTCTTAGAGCTGACATTTGCACTTTAACGTGACTTCTGTACAGAATGGCTAAAAATAAGTGATTAAATGCAAAAGGTAATCAAGATACATTTATTTGAGATGAAAAAAAAAACAGAAGCCTTGTTTATTAAGAATTTGATCGATATGTAGTGAGTTCATGCTTAAAATGGGGCAGGGTCAGAAAAAATGAACATCATTTTAAATGTACTATCATTTGTGCACCTAACTGTAAAAAAAGAAAAAAAGAAAAAAGAAAACGGCATTGGTCATGTTCAAAATGTATTACTGGGTTGCTCACCTGTTATAACGTTCAGATTCACTTCAGTGTAGGAATCTATTCCTAACTTATCAACTCCACACTTGTACTTCCCAGAATCCTGTTCACTCAGATTTCTGAAGATAACAGTGAAAACTGCTGCTCCTGTGTCATCATACAGAAAGAATCTTCCAGAATTAACCCATTTATCCTTCTCTTTAGTCTTGATGAGATCAGAGCATTTTAACCACAGTACTTTACAAAAATACTTTGCATTTCCAGTATGTCTGTCTTGATATGTGCATGTGATGTTGATTTCACCCCCTGAATGTCCAGTCAGACTCAAGGTCATGGCACCTACAACAACAAACCAGCATTTTAATAAAACACTTTAGGCTAATTATGAGACTTAAATGAGATGAACATTCAAATTGCTTTCAAAAGTCAGATTCTCACCAGGAATCATCAGCAGAGTGAAAGTCCAGATGATCTTCATTCTTCTCTCTTATTCAACGATCTTCTCTGTTGTTAGTAGATTCCTCTCTACATGGGTCTGAGGCTCTCGGTGTGTGTTTCAGGCAGGGTGTGAATCATGAATGTGATGAGATGCTGACTTCCTCTTTCTTTGTCTTCTGCCTCTGTATGTGTCACCGGTACAACATAAACTGGAACAGAGAGAAACAGAAATGCAGGACATGTAAAAAATGCATTAATAAAATGAGTACATACTGTACAGAAGAAAGCATAGCACAGAACTGCTGACATGTGCAGCATGTTTTTCAGGCTGTGAGCATCCAGTGAGACTAATCTGTAATGTGTCAGGACTTCCTCTTTGTCATGTTCACAACCCTTGAAGGAAAAAACAAACAAACAAACAAAACCACACAAAAAACACTAAATCATTCAGTTCATGTTTAAGTAAACGATCAGTTTATAATGATGAAACTGCAGAAAACACACTTCATCATTCAGTTCATGTTTAAGTAAATGATCAGTGTTTAATCGAATATATTACAGTACATTTATTCTGTAATCACCCACATTTGCCTGAAAATACATACAAATAAGGAAACACACAATCCAGTTATCAGGAGCCAATAATAGCTAAAGCAGTGAAGCTGTTTATTTACACGAGGTCATTTGTCCATAAACCCATATGATAGCATAAGCCATTGCCTGCTTTTCACATAAATAAACAAAAAATACACAAATAACATCAGAAATGAGCACAATATAACACACAACTTGGGTCACTGCTCACTGTGCAACAAACAATACAACAGTAAATGAATGAATTCACTGACTTTACAATAAATTGTCAAAATCTTAAAAACGTCTTTAAGAAAGTCCAATGACTGACTGTCTACATCTGTTCCACAAAGTAATGCAGATAAGGACATGATTGCTCATTTAAATCTAAGGCCCTATGATTTCCACAATGAGGAAATTTAAGATGGAATTTGCAGACTCCAGTAATAAAAATGGCATTTACTCTAAATGGGATTCATCGTCTGCAGCCTCAATATGTGAGTACATGAACATAATCGCTACACACAAACAAAAAGTGGTCTTCACAGCAACCAGTCAAAATAAAACTTTGTCTTAACTTGAAGAAACCGTGACAGAAATATTACCACTGTAAAAAGTGATACTCTATATTTACTCAATAAAATTGTGGCAACAGATTACAAGCAATATTATTAATTAAATTTAAAACATTAGAATTAATTAGAATTAATCAAATGAGATACTTACAAGCAATCATTCAAAATGAGTAAAATAACATGAAAAAAATAAGTAAAATGTATACAAAAATATTGGTTTTGTTGGACAAAAAACGAGAAGCACCTGGCTGCAGCCTGCATATAGAGGCGGGGTTGCACATGTTTAACCCGCCCCATACCTACTCTGATTGGTTCGATCGTCTTTCATAGGCATACATGATAGGAAATGTGTGCGTAGTTGGTGTACACTGTTAAAATAATACACTATATTTACTTAATAAAATTTGGGCAACAGATTACAAGCAATATTATTAATTAAATTTAACACATAAGAATTCATTAGAATTAATCAAATGAAATGTTTAGAAATTAACCATTCAAAATGAGTCAAATAGCACAAAAAAAAAAGTTAAAAAAAAAAAACAAATTCTTTGAGAAAGAAAAACAAAACACTATGCTAATGAATACTATGTTATGCAAACCAGGCCAGTAGTTGGTGATTAAGAAACACAGCGCAAAAATGTAATTCACAAATTCATGTTTTTGTTTCTTACATGGAGATGATACAGGCATTGTGTTCAAAAGCTTATGTTTTCAAGCCCCCAAAACAGAGTTATTGAAGACACCTGATGTTAACAAACAGAATCACTGAAGGAGCATAATCTACATTTTGGTTACCATTACGGTGGTCAGTGTTTGCTTTAGTTGAGCTCTTGACCCTTAAACTTTTAAACAAATTTTTTGGTTGCTTTAATTGTAATACAGCAGTTAGACAAGCCAATAAAGAATTAAGATCAGCTGGTGTTGGTTGTTTTGACATCATTTGATCTAGATTTCTGAGTTGGTTGAATCTTATCAGCAACAGGCGTCCTTTGGCTGAACAGTGTAAGGTCTGGTATTTTCAGCATAATCAGAGAGATTCTTAGAAGCACTTCTGATCACAACATTAAAAAAAAAAAAGATTTTTTTTTTTCCATTTAGGCACACAGACATCAAGAATCAGGCTGAGAACCTCAACAATGGTGACCATCAAAAAGCATGTTGCACTGCATTCTGGGTGCCACCAATCAAAACTCAATTTTTAGTAGCTTGTTTTGTGATGCTTACAGTTCATCTGTTAATCTGAATATGCTGTTTGTCACCATTCTTGAGATTCATACGCTGGTTCTTGATGTCACTGTGTGCCTAAAATAAGTCTTCCCTCTCCCACTACAATTTTTTTCTTAATCAGAATTCTTAAACTCTGGATTTTACAGAAAATTTTTGGTATTCTATTGTTGAATTACAGGGGCTGCAATATTGAATGCTAATTTAACTCTGAGAACAAGCTCTACTTGTAACACTCAGGCCAAACAATGATTATGTAAAATCATAACCAACACCACCTGATCTTCTTTACTCTTAGCATGTCTAGCTGTTATAATTCAGTTCCAACAGCCATACAAAATGTAATATTAAAAAGTCAAGGGTCAAGAGCCCAACTAAAGCAAACACTGACCACTATAATGGTAACCCTATACATTTACCCTTTTCTCGTTCAGTGATTCTGTTTGTGAACCTTAGGTGTCTTCAATAACTCTGTTTTGGGGGCATTAAGACACAAGCTTTTGAACATGATGCCTGTATCATATCTATATAAGCAACAAAAATGTGAATTTGTAAAAAGCATTAAAACATGACCATAAATATAAAGTTTTCACTGGGTGTTTCATGATCGCCAACTACTGGCCTGACATGTATAACATAGCATTCTTTAGCATAGTGTTTTTTGTTGTTGTTGTTGTTGTTGTTGTTGTTGTTTTTTTTTTTTCTCTCAATGAAATCAATATTTTTGTGTAAATTTTACTTAATTTTTTCATGTTCTTCTACTCATTTTGAATGGTTGCTTGTAAGCATCTAATGTGATTATTTCTAATTAATTCTAATGTGTTAAATTTAATTAATAATATTGGATGTAAAATCAAAAACAATAACTTTCTCCAAAAAAGAATAAACAAAAACATAAAAAAGGTCTTCACAGCAACCAGTCAAAATAAAACTTTGTCTTAACTTGAAGAAACCGTGACAGAAATATTACTTAATATAATGATACTAATAATAATAATAATGCTGCTACTACAGTATATTTTATTTTAAATAAATATTTACCAGAAAAAGAAATATATTTTAAATTATTATATTTTAAAATTTAAAATATTTTTAATTATTAATATTTTAAATTATTTATATTAAACAATATTTGTATTAAATTATTTAATATAAAATCAATTTATTAGAGATACTTTATGATTGTTAATATTATTATTATTTAATGAAAACATTAAAATGTAATCCAGAAAATTAACGGAAAACAGAATTTGGCAAAAATAATAGTAAATAGGAGAATATATATATATATATATATATATATATATATATATATATATATATATATAATTATTCATATTTCATAGGGCCTTAACAATATTATTTTTGTTAAAGCTTTAATAAATTGCTGTTGAATATTGAAAGTTTCATGATTTCAATTAATTAGGCATGCTTTTTGATGAATTAGATTTAATTTAACCATTAAAATAGTATCTGGGAAAATAAAAAAATGGGAAAAAATGGAATCCAAAAAAAAAATAAAGGATTTCATAGGGTCATATAAACCCTTATTTATGCAAAATGTCTCATTAAAATCTTGGATTTTAATTTTTTATTTTTTTACAGTAGATCCATCACTGATGCATTGTGGGCTCAGCTTTCAGTCCATGAAGCTGCTCCGAGACACAGTCAGTAAAAACATCATGCGGCTGTTGAGTAGATCATTGAATCGTCTGGTTTATCTGCTGTTGAGTAGATCATTGGATCTTCTGGTTTATCTGCTGTTGAGTAGATCATTGGATCTTCTGCTTTATCTGCTGTTGAGTAGATCATTGGATCTTCTGCTTTATCTGCTGTTGAGTAGATCATTGAATCGTCTGGTTTATCTGCATTGTATTGTAGATAGTTGTGATGTCTTTATTCTGCTGTTGAGTAGATCATTGGATCTTCTGCTTTATCTGCTGTTGAGTAGATCATTGGATCTTCTGCTTTATCTGCTGTTGAGTAGATCATTGAATCGTCTGGTTTATCTGCTGTTGAGTAGATCGTTGAATCATCTGGTTTATCTGCTGTTGAGTAGATCATTGAATCGTCTGGTTTATCTGCTGTTGAGTAGATCGTTGAATCATCTGGCTTATCTGCTGTTGAGTAGATCGCTGGATCATCTAGTTTATCTGCTGTTGAGTAGATCATTGGATCTTCTGCTTTATCTGCTGTTGAGTAGATCATTGAATCGTCTGGTTTATCTGCTGTTGAGTAGATCGTTGAATCATCTGGTTTATCTAATCATCTGGACATTCTGCTGTTGAGTAGATTGATGGATCTGATGGATCTCATTGAATCATCTGGTTTATCTGCTGTTGGTGATATTGTATTGTAGATAGTTGTGATGGCTGTTGAGTAGATCATTGTTTATCTGCTGTTGAGTAGATCATTGAATCGTCTGGTTTATCTGCTGTTGAGTAGATCGTTGAATCATCTGGTTTATCTGCTGTTGAGTAGATCATTGTTTATCTGCTGTTGAGATCATTGAATCATCTGGTTTATCTGCTGTTGAGTAGATCATTGAATCGTCTGGTTTATCTGCTGTTGAGTAGATCATTGAATCATCTGGTTTATCTGCTGTTGAGTAGATCATTGTTTATCTGCTGTTGAGATCATTGAATCGTCTGGTTTATCTGCTGTTGAGTAGATCATTGAATCTTCTGGTTTATCTGCTGTTGAGTAGATCATTGAATCATCTGGTTTATCTGCTGTTGAGTAGATCGCTGGATCATCTTTTATCTGCTGTTGAGTAGATCATTGTTTATCTGCTGTTGAGTAGATCATTGAATCGTCTGGTTTATCTGCTGTTGAGTAGATCGTTGAATCATCTGGTTTATCTGCTGTTGAGTAGCATTGTTTATCTGCTGTTGAGATCATTGAATCGTCTGGTTTATCTGCTGTTGAGTAGATCATTGAATCGTCTGGTTTATCTGCTGTTGAGTAGATCGTTGAATCATCTGGTTTATCTGCTGTTGAGTAGATCTGTTTATCTGCTGTTGAGATCATTGAATCGTCAGGTTTATCTGCTGTTGAGTAGATCATTGAATCTTCTGGTTTATCTGCTGTTGAGTAGATCATTGAATCTTCTGGTTTATCTGCTGTTGAGTAGATCATTGAATCTTCTGGTTTATCTGCTGTTAAGTAGATAATTGAATCGTCTGGTTTATCTGCTGTTGAGTAGATCATTGAATCGTCTGGTTTATCTGCTGTTGAGTAGATCATTGAATCGTCTGGTTTATCTGTTTGTTTGTTTATTAAGTTTTTAACGCCATGTTAGCATAATGGCTATTTACATGGCAAAAAAGTTCAATATCATCCATAAAATTTACATTATATAAAACATTTCAACTTAACATAAGATAGAAAATCTAAAATACATTTAGGTGGTACATTTTCAAATATTCCATGCAAGCATATTTCTGAATAAAAGCATTTTCTAGCAGCATCATTAAAATTACAATTCAACAAAATATGCTTAATAGTCAAAGGAACTTTACATGAAAGACATACAGATGGTAGACCACCAAAGTGGGTACTACCGCCGCGCGTACCGCCGCAGTTAACTGCAAGTCAGTCGCATGTTAAATTCATTCGCGAAACTACCGCCAGGTGGCGCAAAAGGACGGATTGCGAACTGAATGTAATTGTAAAATGAGATAAAAGGAGGAGGTAAAACAACAATAACATTATGATATAACATTGTACCATCTTTAAAAACCATTAAAAAATGTACAGTGAGTTCATTTCAAAATGTAGGATAGTCTTAGTCTACTCATCAAAAATTAAAAGAAAGACCTTTACACAAAGGATCTTATGCTTGCTATTGTTATTAAACAGTCATTAAATATAAGGCCTATATATACGGATAAAAAGCTAAATGATTTCATTTCGGTTCATTCTTGGTTTAAAAATAATCCTTCAGGTTCCATTTGCAGATAGAAATGAGAACGGTCCAGCATTTAGCAATAATTATTATTAATTCTGTTATTATTCTTGATTTTTCAAACTGCTGACACTTTGCATTTTTGAATTATGCCTTTACCTTGTGACCAAAAATTTTGTATTTTCTGTTTCAGTTGTTTGATCGCGCTGGTGCCTCATGCACATTCACGTGAACTACAAAGCCTTCACCGTGCCATCCGGCGCGCGCAGCGGTCCACTTTGGCATATTTTAGCTCATTATGATTTTTTTTTCCCGTCAATCCTGAAACACGCGTGAACTACAAAGCCTATTTTACCTAATGAATAAGAGTTAAGCTTCAAATGGGCAACATCACGAATATGGAAACGTTTGGATTTCTCCCGAATGAGAGCCCAACCTTACCTATGGTTCGCTTTAAATTATTATTCATTTTTTTTTTGTTTGTTTGTTTATAGTTAAGCCTATATTATTATATACTGCAATTTTATTTATCCATTAGAATTATATATTTGTAATTATTGTTCTGTTCTGATAAATTTGTTAAATTTAAAGGATTTGTTGTAAAGTGAAGAGAACTAAAAATATCCTGTTGGCGCATTATGACATTATTAGGCCAGCCGTTATTATTTCTGAATGTAATAAAATGCAACTTATACATGACTTATATATATTTTTTTCCTCTCACAAACTTAATTTATTTTTAGCCTGTTTTAAAAAATAAATAAATAAACAAATAAATAAATAAAATAAAATAACATGCAGCAAACAAAAATAGGCGATTAATCGGTTAAAAATTGTTACTGTGGGGTAATTATAATTATTATATACTTAGGAACAGAGTCTGGGCCTAATCTAGGCTATCCAGGGTTTTTATTTTTTATTTTTTATTTTCATTGCATCTGAAAATGACTTTGTGCAGCACATTCACTTCGCACGCTCAACCTGCCTCGCGGCGTTGCTCAGCTGTAGACGATTTAAAAATGTTTGCTATAAAGGTTGCTGTCCCATTTTATACAGGAATTGTTCATTAAAAAAAAAAAATCGAATTATATTGTTAGTTCTAATTATATTATTAACACAAGTTCATTTAGGCTATTTAACATGCACTGTGACATTTTACCCTTTTTAACTTATAAACTCCTTGAGTTTAAAGTCAGTTTAATAGTATTGAAGTTCAAGTTTTTAAAAAAAGGATTTTAAAGTCAGTTTAATAGTATTGAAGTTAAAGTTTTTAAAAAAAGGTTTTAAATGCTTAAATTATTTCTATGAATTAATAATATGTTATCAGGTTTAAATTGCTTAAATTATTTATATGAATTAATATGTTATCATGTTTATTCTTGTAGAAAACAAGTGTTTATTCTTTAAGAAAATAAGGGAAAAAATAAGGGACGATCCAAATATTATTCATATTTGTTTTGCTTCACCTATTTATGTCCAAAAAACAAAAAAACATTAAAACAATTTAAAAAAAAAAAATAAAAAAAATAACAATGTAATTAAAAGTGCCATCGGCCTGAGTAAATTTGACCATTATAGAATTGACTTTTTATAGGTTAGTGATTTAGGAGGTGAAAATACTGTGAAATTACAAATGTTATGGGATTTTAAAGCATAACAACTGAAGGTCTATGAAACGTTAGCCAATAAAGCATTTTTTTTTTAAAACAATGGCACTTACAGTTTTGAACTAAAATATTATTTCAACCATATAGCCTTTGAATAAACAAAATGCATAGTTTTTCAATGAAAGAACACTGAGAGTTTGCTTCTGGTGTTTGGATTTGTACTTCAATAATGAGCTCCAAGTTTAGGAATAGCCAACACGGGTTTTTTTATCTCTCTCTCTCTCTCTCTCTACATTTAGCTCTCTATATAACAGCATTAACTTACAATGAAATACATCTTCCTTTAGGTAGACTGAATGTTTTTCTGTCTTGCTAAATGTCGGGCTCATGATCAGTAAGTTGTATTCGCTCAAACTGATTTAGTTAAATCAAAACTTGCGGACTTTGAAGCTGGGTCAGTTTGCGCGAGTCCCGCGCGCTGTGAAGCGGGAGCAGTTGATGGAGGACTCCAAAGCCTTCCGCAAACGCTACGTTCACAAATAACAATGATTTTCGTAAAATAATGATTAATTATCAATTGATAATTTGTTATTATTATGGACTTGTGAAAACAATAATATTGGCTGCGGGAAAATAATGAATAAAAAGAGTAGGGCTGCTGTGAGTGCAGTCATGTTTCAACCCAGTAACATGAGAACACACCGTTCCTCACAGCCAAAAAACAGACCGAATTCAGTTCAGCTCGAGGGGGTTGGGGTAGTTATGTATAGCTTGTGGGGGTCGAGATGGTGTGAATCTCTTGGTCTTTCATATGCACAGTGTCTTATGAGGGTATCAAACTTGCAGAACAGGTTTAGATAGGACTCGTCATTTTGGTTTTAGGGCAACTTTGAAGAAAGATTTTGATCCACTTCAAATGTTGACTACTGCACTGTAAAACCTGACAAGTCACAGTAACTCACACCGTTTGAGTAAACAGATTGCCTTTACTTAGACCATTTAAGTTTTAAAACTTTGCAATTATGTAATCAAGTGATTAATTAAGTGCTGATTGAGCTTTAGTGATGAACAGCTGCTGTTAACAAACAGCATCACCAGCTCCACTCATTAATAACCAGACTGACTTTATTTCTGTCAGACGTCTACAGAAGATCTAAATGAGAATTAACTAAGGTTTAGATGTTGATTTATTGTTTCATTTAAAGTAACAATGTTAGAGATCAGTGTTTGCTTTAGTTGGGCTCTTGACCCTTGATTTCTGTCTTAGATTATTATTTTTTGGACGTTGTAACCATGTGTTTTTGAAACATGTTTGTTATAACTCAAAAAACCCAGAGAAAATATGATCAGGTATTGGTTGTTATACAGCATATTGGTGATGATGATAATAATCAATTATGGAGCTGTTCAGAGTTCAAAATCTTACTAAATAGGTGTTCTATAGTTAGTTCAGTTGATTACAATGAAAGCTATTCAAAAAGTCAGTGGTTTTTCCATAATCAGTTAATATAAATGATTTTCCAAACAGTTTGGTGTTCTATGTTGTCAATTAGTCACACACAGACATCAATAATCAGAATATGAACCTCAACAATGGTTACGGAAAAAAAAAAAAAAAAAAAAAAAAAAAACATGCTGCAATGCATGCTGGGTACTATTGTAGTACAAAACTCATCCATGGCTCCCAGCATACTCTGCTTCATTGTTTTTTTTTTTTTGTTTTTTTTTTATGGTCACCATTGTTGAGGTTCATATGCTGATTATTGATGTCTGTGTGTGACTAAGTGACACCACAGAAAACCAAACTGTTTGGAAAGTTCTTTATATTAACTGATTATCACAGAACCACTGGCTCTTAGAATCACTTTTACTGTAATCAATCCAACTAATTACACAACACCTATTGTTATTCAATGATTATTATCATCACTTCAGTAATCAATGATTATCATCACCAATATACAGTATAACAACCAACATCTAGATACAGGTTAGATAATAAAAAAAAAAAAGAAAAAGCGCTAACCTGAATGCACTGTAAGCTGCTTTGGACAAAAGCAGCTTCTAAGAGTGTGAGTGTGTGTATAACACCTGATGATATTTTCTCTGGGCTTTTGAGTTACAACAAATGGTTACACCAGCCAGAGAAAAAACTAAGACAGAAGTCAAGGATCAAGAGCCCAACTAAAGCAAACACTGATCTCTAACATGGTTACTTTAAATGAAACAATAAATCAACATCTAAACCCTTAGTTAATTCTCAACCAGATCTTCTGTAGACGTCTGACAGAAATAAAGTCAGTCTGGTTATTAATAAGTGGAGCTGGTGATGCTGTTTGTGGGGTTGTTTAATCAGATCTTGAGAGATTTAATGTATTTTATTTCAGTTTATTTTATCTAAGGCTGTGTCTGAAGTCAGTTGTAGTTCTTGTGTTTCTCTTTTCTTCAGTAATTCTGTTTGTTAACAGCAGCTGTTCATCACTAATTCACAATTATCACTCAATTAATCACTTAATTATTTAATTGCAATGTATATCTTCTATCAGTGAACTCAACTGAATTAAGTTCAGAGTACTCACAACTATTAGTTTTAAAACTTAAATGGTTTAAAGGCAATCGGTTTCCTCAAACGGTTTGAGTAAACATAACTTGTCAGGTTTTAGTGAGGCTGTGTCTGAAGTCAGTTGTAGTTCCTTTCTCTCTTTTCTTCAGTAATTCTGTTTGTTAACAGCAGCTGTTCATCACTAAAGCTCAATTATCACTCAATTAATCACTTAATTACTTAATTGCAATGTATATCTTCTTTCAGTGAACTCAACTGAATTAAGTTCAGAGTACTCATAACTGTTAAGTTTTAAAACTTAAATGGTTTAAGGCAATCGGTTTCCTCAAACGGTTTGAGTAAACCCAACTTGTCATGTTTTTTAAGGATATTTGTTTACATAAAAGGTTTGAGTTACGTTACTTGTCGGGTTTTACAGTGTGTTAGTTTTAAAACTTAAATGGTTTAGGGCAATCGGTTTCCTCAAACGGTTTGAGTAAACCTAACTTGTCAGGTATTTAAGGATATCTGTTTACTCAAACGGTTTGAGTTAAGTTACTTGTCGGGTTTTACAGTGTAACTATATAAGGATATGTTTCTGACAGATAAAAATGGCAAACTTTAATATGGTAAAGTTTTACTTTTGATAATTGTCCAAACATCATATTAAAATCTAGACAAATTTAAGACTTACTTTACAAATTAAATACATATTTCAGGTTGAATGAAATTTGCTCTTTGGTTATATATATAAATCAGCCTTTTACTCCTTTGAGGCAAGGCAAGTTTATTTGTATAACGCATTTCACACACAATGGTAATTCAACGTACTTTACATAAAATAAAGTAAAATGATCATAAAAAAAATAATCACAACAAAAAAAAAAGAAATGTTAAGAATCAATAAATCTGGTCTCCACAGGGACATCAGGAGACACATATCAAACACATCAGATCAAAACCTAAGTGAAATAAATAAAGGAGAAATGACAGTGTTGAGGATTGAGAGTCCAGCGGCTCCCTCTAGTGTTCAGATGATGTTCAGCACCACGGACAGCGACTCAGATTCAACAAAAACACAATTACTGTCTGTCCAGATGATGACATTACACCTCATAAAACATAATGCACAATAACTGACCTTCAGGAGCTGTGTAACTAAAACATAAATCAAATCATAATGCAGTTTATGTGGACAGACCTGAGCTGGTGCTGAGTTTGTAAGAACAAGAGCATCAGTTACTGATGTGATTTCATGTTAAAATAATAAAGAACAATCATCCTTTTTTATTCATAGTTATATACAATGAAACACACATAAAACATTACTGCACATACAATGTTGAGCAAAATGAGAAAACATTACATAAATCCCTTCAGCAGGTGCATTGGTGGTGTAATAACAAACTGAGCAAAAAACAAACTGAAACAGTCGATCAATAACATGTACAGTATTTACTGTAATCACTGGCTCATAACAGCATGCAATGATAGACATCAATGTGAAGACAGATAATTGTTGAAGGAACAACATCAGACGTGTCTGTGTCATTCAGACCCTCAGTGGAGGATGATGATGATGGAGCAACTAATCAGAGGGGTTTGTGGGTAATTGTGAAGTAACATAGACTGTTTTAGTAGAATCAGAGGGGTTTGTGTGTAATTGTGGATTAGCATAGACTGTTTTAGTAGAATCAGAGGGGGTTGTGGGTAATTGTGGAGTAGCATAGACTGTTTTAATAGAATCAGAGGGGGTTGTGGGTAATTGTGGAGTAGCATAGACTGTTTTAGTAGAATCAGAGGGGGTTGTGGGTAATTGTGGATTAGCATAGACTGTTTTAGTAGAATCAGAGGGGTTTGTGTGTAATTGTGGAGTAGCATGGACTGTTTTAGTAGAATCAGAGGGGTTTGTGGGTAATTGTGGAATAGCATAGACTGTTTTAGTAGAATCAGAGGGGGTTGTGTGTAATTGTGGATTAGCATAGACTGTTTTAGTAGAATCAGAGGGGTTTGTGGGTAATTGTGGAGTAGCATAGACTGTTTTAGTAGAATCAGAGGGGTTTGTGGGTATTTGGGCCATAGCGTAGACTGTTTTAGTTCCTGTATCTGGATCAGTGTGAGGTCTGGTGTCTGCAATATCTTCATAAATGAAGCCGGTTTGAGGAACCTGTGAAAAGAATGAGAAATTATTCACAGCTCTCAAGGTTCCCAGATGTCGCAGCAGGATTATGATCATATTAATGCAAACACATTATTATCAAACACACTAATTTTACAAACCATTTCACTGTTTCCTGTTCCAGGTTTGGGCATTTTAGAGGCTGAATTGGAGTCTGTAAAACAAATATTATACTACATTAAATATAATAATCTTTCACATTCATGCCCAACATTTTAGATTTTTTAAATTTATTTAGTAATTTTATTTGTTCTACTTTGTTTGGGAAAAACTTTTCATCCACTTTCTATTCCTCAGATGGCATTTTATTTCCCATTCATTTACAAAATAAAATAAAATAAAATAAAATAAAATAAAATAAAATAAAATAAAATAAAAATCAAAGAAGACTTCACTGTTTGGATTTCAAGACAAAATACAATATGGAAAGAATATATTAAATATAATATTTTCACTTAACATAATAAACTTTAAAGCAAACACACAATTATTTTGAAATTACTCCGCACATCACTTCACAGTGCATTTGTGAGCACTTTATTTTACAGTCATATTCCTCATGTACACACTATGTACTTATTGTAGTAATTACAATAAATGGGTAATAGTAACTTGGCACTAACCCTAAATCTAGCCTTAACCCATGCAGTTACTGTATATTACTGGGTATGTTCTTGGCTAAGTACACACATAGACTGTAAAATAAAGATCAAATGTGCATTGTCTTGTTTTGACCAGCAGGGGGAAACAACATCTTTTCATCTACTCATTATTTCTCAGACAGCCATGCAACTACAGGTCCTTCTCAAAAAATTAGCATATTGTGAAAAAGTTCATTATTTTCCATAATGTAATGATAAAAATTAAACTTTCATATATTTTAGATTCATTGCACACCAACTGAAATATTTCAGGTCTTTTATTGTTTTAATACTGATGATTTTGGCATACAGCTCATGAAAACCCAAAATTCCTATCTCAAAAAATTAGCATATCATGAAAAGGTTCTCTAAACGAGCTATTAACCTAATCATCTGAATCAACTAATTAACTCTAAACACCTGCAAAAAGATTCCTGAGGCTTTTAAAAACTCCCAGCCTGGTTCATTACTCAAAACCGCGATCATGGGTAAGACTGCCGACCTGACTGCTGTCCAGAAGGCCATCATTGACACCCTCAAGCGAGAGGGTAAGACAGAAAGAAATTTCTGAACGAATAGGCTGTTCCCAGAGTGCTGTATCAAGGCACCTCAGTGGGAAGTCTGTGGGAAGGAAAAAGTGTGGCAAAAAACGCTGCACAACGAGAAGAGGTGACCGGACCCTGAGGAAGATTGTGGAGAAGGACCGATTCCAGACCTTGGGGGACCTGCGGAAGCAGTGGACTGAGTCTGGAGTAGAAACATCCAGAGCCACTGGAACAGCGCCTGACCTGGGCTACAGAGAAGCAGCACTGGACTGTTGCTCAGTGGTCTAAAGTACTTTTTTCGGATGAAAGCAAATTTTTGCATGTCATTCGGAAATCAAGGTGCCAGAGTCTGGAGGAAGACTGGGGAGAAGGAAATGCCAAAATGCCTGAAGTCCAGTGTCAAGTACCCACAGTCAGTGATGGTCTGGGGTGCCATGTCAGCTGCTGGTGTTGGTCCACTGTGTTTTATCAAGGGCAGGGTCAATGCAGCTAGCTATCAGGAGATTTTGGAGCACTTCATGCTTCCATCTGCTGAAAAGCTTTATGGAGATGAAGATTTCGTTTTTCAGCACGACCTGGCACCTGCTCACAGTGCCAAAACCACTGGTAAATGGTTTACTGACCATGGTATTACTGTGCTCAATTGGCCTGCCAACTCTCCTGACCTGAACCTCATAGAGAATCTGTGGGATATTGTGAAGAGAACGTTGAGAGACGTAAGACCCAACACTCTGGATGAGCTTAAGGCCGCTATCGAAGCATCCTGGGCCTCCATAACACCTCAGCAGTGCCACAGGCTGATTGCCTCCATGCCACGCCGCATTGAAGCAGTCATTTCTGCAAAAGGATTCCCGACCAAGTATTGAGTGCATAACTGAACATAATTATTTGAAGGTTGACTTTTTTTGTATTAAAAAACACTTTTCTTTTATTGGTCGAATGAAATATGCTAATTTTTTGAGATAGGAATTTTGGGTTTTCATGAGCTGTATGCCAAAATCATCAGTATTAAAACAATAAAAGACCTGAAATATTTCAGTTGGTGTGCAATAAATCTAAAATATATGAAAGTTTAATTTTTATCATTACATTATGGAAAATAATGAACTTTTTCACAATATTCTAATTTTTTGAGAAAGACCTGTATTAACTGATTATCACAGAACCACTGGCTCTTAGAATCAATTTTACTGTACTCAATCCAACTAATTACACAACACCTATTTCATCAGAGATTAGACTCCAAACAGTTCAATAATCAATGATTATCATTACCAATATACAGTATAAAAACCAACATCTAGGTACAGGTTAGATAATAAAAAAAAAGCTAACCTGAATGCACTGTAAGTTGCTTTGAATAAAAGCAGCTTCTAAGAGTGTGAGTGTGTGTATAACACCTGATGATATTTTCTCTGGGCTTTTGAGTTACAACAGCTGAAGAAAAAACTAAGACAAAAATCAAGGGTCAAGAGCCCAACTAAAGCAAACACTGATCTCTAACATGGTTACTTCAAATGAAAACATTGTAAAACCTGACAAGTCACGTTAATTCTCAACCAGATCTTCTGTAGACGTCTGACAGAAATAAAGTCAGTCTGGTTATTAATAAGTGGAGCTGGTGATGCTGTTTGTGGGGTTGTTTAATCAGATCTTGAGAGATTTAATGTATTTTATTTCAGTTTATTTTATCTAAGGCTGTGTCTGAAGTCAGTTGTAGTTCTTGTGTTTCTATTTTCTTCAGTAATTATGTTTGTTAACAGCAGCTGTTCATCACTAATGCTCAATTATCACTCAATTAATCACTTACTTACTTAATTGCAATGTATATCTTCTTTCAGTGAACTCAACTGAATTAAGTTCAGAGTACTCATAACTGTTAAGTTTTATGAATATTATACAGAGCTGGTATGTGTGAGCAAGAAATAAAAAAAAAAAAAAAGTTTCTGGAGCACCAACAACAGCTGAAACAGAAATATCATTATACAGAGCTGGTATGTGTGAGCAAGAGATATCAGAACTAAATAATAAAATACAAGCAGAACGACACACATGCTGAACATTTTACTGAACTCACCTGTAGAGATGCTGGAAAAGACGAGCAGAAAGACACACATGCTGAACATTTTACTGAAATATCAGACCAAATTCTGTGACAAAGGTTACAGTCTTTCTTCTCCGTACTGAGTGAAGAAATGCAGCATCATATTTCCTTCCCCTTTCTGTCTCTCTAACCTCATCCAGCTTTTCATGACATCTTCACAATGACACCAATCTAAACAGTGCCTTCTGTCCATTTATTATACAGACCTACACAGCACAGTACTTGCATTCATGAGTGTATATTTATCAAATTCAAGATTTTAGCTTCCAGTTTCAGTACTTATAGTCCATTGACCAACAGCTCAAAAACAAAAAACAAAAAAAAAAAAACCATTGGAAACCATCACAGAATTTGTAATGGTATTACTGGTTATAATGGGACTTGTATTGGGTTTAATGGAAACTGTAATGGCCTCTGTGAGTCTCTACAGGTAATTTGTCAAGTTTTATTAGTGGCTTGTTAAAATCATTACATCCTAATAGAACATCTCCTGAAACACACTGCAGGAAAACATTTCGTAATGGTTTTAATGGTAAATAGTTGATGGTTTGTAATGTTTGTAAGGGTATTTGTAGAGTAAACCCTTATAATTTCTGTGATGGTTTCTGTTTATTTCAGCAGGGCCATTAGTTTGGAGCTGATTTCAGGCCCTGTTCACACCTGCCATTAAGATGTTTTCATTGATCCGAGCACAAGTAAACTGTGCTTAATACAGACCTGTACAATACACCTGTGACAACGGTGTCTAAAATGTTTTAAGCTTATCCAAACTTATACACAAGCTTATCCACAAAATATTTAAATTTTATTTAACTGCAATTGAGATTTACTAAGAATAATTTACAAAGAATACTTAAGTTCACTTTTCTTGTTAGTAAATTTACACTGATAAAAAGTCAGAAAAGTCCAACAAAATAATTAATCAAAAAAAATATGTAGCATGCACCAGTTTTTTTTTTTTTTTTTTTTTTCACACTCGGAGCATCAGTGCAGATGTCTGTTGAAGTTTTGACAGTCTTTTATTATTCATGTTTGATCACTGAATATATCGGGCTGTCGTTAGTCTCGATGTTTTGTGGATGTGTTGCTGTTGAGTAGATCAGTTCTGTTCTGTTGTCTGTTGTTGGTTCAGGCGGCTTCATATTGGCATAATAATCACAGTCTGTATCCGTCATCTGATTGGTCGAGCGGGCATGATGGGGATTTGAATCAGACTGCTGATTGGTTACTGTAGCATAAACAGCAGAGACTTGTGGGCGGGTGTTGAGGTGTGATGCAGGCGTCTGATTGGATGAAGATGTTGCAGTGATGATATCAGATGGTCCAGGGTCACTGTTTGCAATCTCATACATGTGGACACTCTGAAAAACAACACATACAAAAATAATTTGCTAGTTTATATAGATAATACCGATAATTATTTCTGATCTTCTACAGGTTTGATCCCCCACCTCTGTATTGTGCTGCAGAAATAAAGCTGAAGGGACCATGAAAAGAGAGAAAAGACAAAGTCAAATAAACTCAAACACTCAAAAAGGACTTTATAATCACAAATAAACTGTTACCTGTCCCAGATTTCCTCTTCCTCTTTTTCAGGATGAGGAACGTTCCAGAACACAGAACCAGAACCAGCAGAACCGAACCCAGACCGCCAGCGACAGAAGACCGACCTGAACACAACATTAAAAGAACAACTGTCAAATATTGGTTATTGTGCTATTAAGAGTACAATATTGGAAATGTGTTGCTGTTACAGTATATTGTGTAACCGAAGTGAAACCGCGATGGTGAACCTCAGTACTTCAGAGAAAAATGCTTCTGTCTACAGCTGATGTGAAACCAGATTAACCACATGACATCTGATGTGTGCATCACTTTGATCAGGTTCATCATGAGCTACAAAAGTTAAAATGTGTCTCCACAAATGTTTAAACCAACCACTTTTCTCCAAAATATCTCATTCCATGTAATCATTGAGGACACTGTTGCATCATGGGTAGTGTAGTTTGTGTGCTTACTAGTGTTTAGCTGATCGAGTTGAACAGCAGTACTTCCTGTTCTTGTTGTTTCTCTCTCTTTTTGATGAGTCACCAATGGCAGAAAGAAAAACCATTAAATGTGAATGTGTTGCTGAATAAGAACATTGTGACGACACTGACACCATGAACACACAAATCACTCATCTTATCTCGAGAATATGAACAGAAGTTATATTTTTTTATTGAAGACACTTTCTTATCCAAAGCAGTATAAAAGTACATATACATATATATATATATATATATATATATATATATATATATATATATATATATATATAACAAGGAAGCAAATATCTGGGGACTGAACCTTCAGTCGTCAACACAGATGTGGATTTCAGACCCTGCACAGTAAGACATTAAACACATCTGATTTATGAATTCAAGTACTGTATATTCATAAGCACACTATTTAAACAGTAAAGAATCAGGAGTCATATGGAGTGACAGACAGATGAACTGACCTGCTGATTTGTGCTGATCTGTGCTTGTTTCTTTTCTTTCTGTGATTGTGATGCTGCTGGATCGTGGATTTGTCTGTTGTGCTGAAATATGACGATGAGTTTGAAAAAGAGCTGATAGTCTTCACAGCAAAATCCCCAGTGTTAATTTAACACTCTGAGTGTGGACTCATATAAACACTGAAGTAGTGTTAAAAGTTACACTGAAGCAGTGTTGAAGTTAATGAGATAATTTGGTGATTGATTGAGTGATGATTGACCGTTATTGAAGACACCTGATTTTAACAAGCAGAATCACCAAAGAATAAAATCACAATTTGTGAGTCACCATTATAGTGGTCAGTGTTTGCTTTAGTTGGGATCTTGACCCTTAAGTGTTTAACTTTAGATTTTGTGAGGCTGTGGTAACGTGGTACTGATTATTACTTAAAAAAATCAAAATGTGATCATGTGGTATTGATTATGTTTTGGACTAATCATCATGTAGTGACCTGAACACCTGAGTTGGGTTTTCTTTATTGATTACAGAAATTAGGTGAAAAAATACAAGATCTTGCATTTTGGCCTAATCAGACAGATGTTTTTAAAGGTTACTTCTACATAAATAAAGAGTTTTTTATTTAGACACACAGACATCAAGGATCAGCGTGAGCATCACAACAATGGTGACCATCAAAAAAGCATGTTATAGCCAATAAAAACTCATCATTTTTGCTGTTTTTATGTGACTTTTTAGTATCTAGTTTTGTGATGTTCAGAGTTGATCTGTTATCTGAATATGCTGTTTGTCACGGTTGTTGAGATTCATACACTGATTCTTGATGTTTGTGTGTGCCTAAAATAATGAATCTTAAAAAAAAAAAAAAAAAATAGAACAGTTTGCAAGGGACCCTTACAAAATGCATAGTAAATACAGACTCTTTCACTGTGGAATTAAAGTTGTTATATTCAATCAAGGAAATATAACTCAGAGAAAAGACTCTGAATGAATAATAATTACATCAAAACATACTCATCATTACCTGATGACTTTTGCTCTCAGTTTATCCATCTCTTATAACTCAGTTATATCAGCCAAACAAAACTTAATGTTAAAAAGTCAAGGTTCAAGATCGCAACTAATGCAAACACTGACCACTATAATGGTGACAAACAAATTGTGATTTTCTCGTTTGGTGATTCTTCTTGTTAATATAAGGTGTCTTCAATAATGGTCAATCATAACTCAATCAATCACCTAATTATCTCATTAACGTTAACACTGCTTCAGTGTTGCTTTTAACACTGCTTCAGAGTTTATATGAGTCCACACTCAGAGTGTTAAATTAGCACTGGGGATTTTGCTGTGTTCTTATCTGAAGAGGAAATATCAACTTAATGATACTGATTCAGATGAATTCACACTGATTTTGATATCAAATACAAATAATCTTTCATGTAATCTCTGGATAGATGTATTTTATACCGAAGACACTGAAGTCTAAGCAGACAATCAGCTCAACAGTATATGAGTCGACTTACAAGATTTACTGACTTGGTCACTCACTTACACTTTCTACACCATCGAATAAAATGAATAACTTACCCTCTGTAACCTGCAACATAATCTCTGAATAGACATCTTTATGTAGCACTCTCTTCACTTTATGGAGGAAGAGAGCTTTGGGTTCGTAGAATAATTCTATAAACTTTATAGCTAGTTTAACCAACTCTATGGAGAGATTACTTCACTTGTCTCTGTGATCTGGAATTAAACAAACAAACAACAAGGCTGAAAATTAACAAAATGGATCCTTTAATTTTCTTTTAGCCTAACGAAATGTAAGAAATTTAAATGAATGTGAGGAAAAAACTTACATCGGTATAAATGAAATGAAAATAAAATGACATTCTTCAAAATGTGAATTTACTTGTCTTATTTCAACTCACAATGTAACCCTGTAGAGGTATATATTAGCTCTTAAACATAAAAAAAAAAAGTAAAACAATTAAGCTTTCCAGAAAGGTAAACAAGACAGCTTTAGTGGGAAAAATCTCACAACTCTAATGATTTTTCCTACAGCATTCTAATTGGGTGGATGAATTCACTTAAATGCTCAACAGTGGTATTCACTCAATATTCATCATTTTAAACGCTCATTGATACAATATTTACCCCATAGTTCAACCATAAACATTCAGTGAGTGTTCATTTAACAATTCAATACCATTCCTGAGTATTCGTTCAAATGTTCAGTAATGGTGTTCACTGGGCCCAGACTCAATGTCAACCTCCACACGGAACCGCTTCTCTACCCTCCGTGAGACGGAACGCGACGCTGTGATCGTCGGAGACTCCATCGTCCGACACGTCCGTGCTACGTTAGCCGAAGGTAAAGTGCACACTCACTGTCTCCCTGGCGCTCGTGTTCTCGATGTTTCTGCGCAGATACCCGCGATCCTGAAGGCCGACGAGAGCCCCAGAGCGGTCGTGCTTCACGCCGGGGTTAACGACACCACGCAGCGGCAGACGGAGACGCTGAAGAGGGACTTCAGGAGCCTGATCAAGACGGTTCGCAGCACGACGCCCGCGGCGATGATCATCGTGTCAGGACCACTGCCCACGTATCGACGAGGACACGAAAGGTTCAGTAGACTTTTTGCTTTAAATGAATGGTTATTGTCATGGTGTAAAGAAACTGCTCTTTGTTAATAATTGGAATCTTTTCTGGGAGCGACCTAGGCTTTTTCGCGCTGATGGCCTGCACCCCAGCAGAGTCGGAGCGGAGCTGCTCTCGGACAACATCTCCAGGACTCTACTACGCTCCATTTGACTAGTAAGCCAATTCTCAAATAACTGCTATGATGGCTTTTGTTCTACCCACTTAAATAGAAGTACTTGCGCTGTCCAATCTATTAAGACTGTGTCTGTTCCCCAAATAGTGAGGTCAAAATATACATTTAATGTAGGATCAAGAAAAAATCTTATCGTGATTAAACCAGAAAAACGTAAAATAAATGAACAAAAACAATTTTTAAAGTTTGGGCTCATAAACATTAGATCACTCACACCCAAAGCAGTTATTGTAAATGAAATGATCACAGATAATAGTTTTGATGTACTCTGCTTGACTGAAACCTGGCTAAAACCAAATGATTATATTGGTCTAAATGAGTCTACTCCATCAAAGTACTGTTATAAACATGAGCCCCGTCAGACTGGTCGAGGTGGAGGTGTTGCAACAATATATAGTGATATTCTCAGTGTTACCCAGAAAAACAGGATACAGGTTTAAATCATTTGAAATACTTATGCTTAATGTTACACTGTCAGATATGCAAAAGAAATCTATCGTATCTCTTTCTCTGGCTACTGTGTATAGACCACCAGGGCCATATACAGAATTCCTAAAAGAATTTGGAGATTTCCTCACAGACCTGATGGTTACCGCTGATAAAGCGCTAATTTTCGGAGATTTTAACATTCATATTGATAATACAAATGATGCATTAGGACTTGCGTTTACTAACTTATTAAACTGTTTTGGAGTAAAGCAAAATCCCACTCATCGTTTTAATCATACGCTAGACTTAATTATATCACATGGAATCGATATTACTGACATAGATATCGTACCTCAAAGTGATGATGTTACTGACCATTTCCTTGTATCGTGCATTCTGCGTATTAATAATATTAACTATATAGCTTCGCGTTATCGTCCGGGCAGAACTATTGTTCCAGCCACCCAAAGACAGATTCGCAAATAACCTGCCTGATTTATCTCAACTGCTCTGTGTACCCATAAATACACATGAACTAAACAAAAATGATGGCAAAACTGGCACTATCTTCTCTAATACTTTAGAAGCTGTTGCCCTCATCAAATAGAAAAAGGTTAGAGAAAAAACGTACTGTGCCATGGTACAACAGTAATACCCACGCTCTCAAGAAAGAAACTCGTAGTCTTGAGCGCAAATGGAGAAAAACTAACTTGGAAGTTTTTAGAATTGCGTGGAAAAACAGTATGTCCAGCTATAGACAGGCTCTAAAAACTGCCAAAACCATTCAAGCTGGCGGTTATTAAGCCTCTTATTAAGAAACCACAACTAGATCCTAGTGAACTGGCAAATTACAGACCCATTTTCAAATCTTCCATTTATGTCTAAAATTTTAGAAAAAACGCTAACCGCTTCCTCTCAATTGTGTCTTGCTCAATTGTGCTCCAAAACCATACCTGCAAAAAAAATGATCTCTATGAAGAATTTCAGTCGTGTTTCAGGCCCCATCATAGCACAGAAACTGCACTTGTTAAAATTACAAATGACTTGCTTCTTGCATCAGACCAAGGCTGCATCTCATTGCTAGTTTTACTTGATCTTAGTGCTGCGTTTGACACCATAGATCACGACATAACTCATAGATAGATTACAAAACTATACAGGTATCCAAGGGCAGGCTTTAAGATGGTTTAGATCCTACCTGTCCGATCGCTACCACTTTGTTTATCTAAATGGGGAGTCATCTCATTTATCACCAGTAAAAATATGGAGTGCCACAAGGATCTGTCCTAGGTCCTCTGCTATTTTCAATAAACATGTTGCCCCTTGGTAATATCATTAGAAAATACAGGATTAGTTTTCCACTGTTATGCTGATGATACTCAACTATATATCTCAACAAGACCAGGTGAAACTTCTAAATTATCTAAGCTAACAGAGTGTGTTAAAAATGTAAAAGATTGGATGACCAATAATTTTCTACTATTAAATTCAGATAAGACAGAGATATTACTTATTGGACCAGAAAACATTACACAGAATCTCGTAGATTACAATTTGCAACTAGACGGATGTACTGTTACCTTCACAACCTAAAAAAAATCTGGGTGTTATATTAGACAGTAACTTGTCTTTTGAAAATCATATTTCCCATGTTACAAAAACAGCATTCTTCCATCTTAGAAACATTGCCAAGTTACGAAACATGTTACCTGTTCCTGATGCAGAAAAGCTAATTCATGCGTTCATGACCTCTAGACTGGACTATTGTAATGCACTGCTAGGTGGTTGTCCTGCATCCTCAATAATCAAAGCTACAGGTAGTCCAAAATGCAGCGGCTAGGGTCCTTACCAGGTCAAGAAAAATATGATCATATTACCCCAATACTACAGTCTCTGCACTGGCTACCTATTAAGTTCCGTATCAGTTACAAAATATTATTACTTACTTATAAGGCCCTTAATGGCTTAGCTCCTGCGTACCTAACTAGTCTTCTAGCACGCTACAACCAACCCAGAGACAACATACAGAACTACCACATTTTGCTATAAGTTTGATTGCATAATTGCTGTTAAGTGTTAATCGTCTGTTTGTTTATGTCTTTTATTTGATTTTTTCTGAACATTTCTGCTATATGCACATGAACTGACAGTCACCACTGATAAGCTACTACTAAATATTGTAGAAACTTAATTTTCTGTAAAGTTGCTTTGTAATGATTTGTATCGTAAAAAGCGCTATACAAATAAACTTGAATTGAATTGAATTGAACCTAAGCCGGCATGAAAATGAACAAAAAAAAAACAACCACTCTGTTGCAGGCCTGGACGGTGCTTGGGAGCGTTGTGGCGTTAAACAAAATGCCCCTTCACTCTGACGAGCAAATATAAACAAACCCCCCTGTTCTCCCCCCACTCACCATCATGAACAGCACTGTGACTGCAGTGGAGTCATTCAGGTTCCTGGGAACCACCATCTCTCAGGACCTGAAGTGGGACATTCACATTGACTCAAATGTGAAAAAGGCCCAGCAGAGGTTGTACTTCCTTCGCCAGCTGAGGAAATTCAACCTACAACAAGAGCTGCTGAAACAGTTCTGCTCCACCATCATTGAATCCATCCTCTGCACTTCAGTAACTGTCTGGTTCAGCTCAGCTTCTAAATCTGACCTCAGAAGACTACAGAGGGTAGTCCCGACTGCTGAGAGAATCATGTTACAACCCTCCCTTTTATTCAAGAACTGTACTTATCCAGAGTAAAAGGGCAGGCAAAATCACTCTGGACCCCTCACATCCAGCACACTTCCTCTTTGAACTGTTGCCATCTGGTCGACGATACAGAGCACTGAGCACCAGAACGACCAGACATAGGAACAGTGTCTTCCCTCAGGCAATCAATCTAATGAACACTTGATAATAACTGTGGAACACACTACACTATTTATATTTACATACACATACACTTATTTATCTAACACACATACTTAGTGTACCTTAATTTTTTTTGCACATAATATACCTGTACATACACAACTGCTCATTGTAATATATCTGCCATACAATTTTCAATTTGTATATTGTCATTTCTTACTTACTTACTTGTATTTTTTGTATTTTTTATTCTTAATTATGTGTTTTTTGTTCTGTCACTGTCATTCTGTTGCACTGCGGAGCTTCTGTCACGAAAACAAATTCCTCGTATGTGTGAACATACCTGGCAATAAAGCTCATTCTGATTCTGATTCTGATTCTTACGAACCGTAGCAATGCTTCAATGTTACTCAGTCCGAGTGATCCGCGAGGAGCAGAAGAGAACGGAGCTGATGAGAAGATAGATGAGAATGCTTCTCCAACATTGTCAGCAGAAACAATGTTCATCTCAGGAACATGACTAGATGAGGAAATCTAGTAAATGGTCCAAGGGCCTCAAACTCTGGTTAATGATCCATCCTCCCGGGATGAACAACGCAGCCCACAACAAAACCGAGAGCAACTTGACTCATTAAACGCACATATGATGTACAATCTCGACAGTTTCTCGATACTTCAGTGCTTAAAATGTGACGAGAGAAAAAATACACTTTAAACAAAAGCATAATTAAAAGAAACAGCAAGCAACACTCAGCATGCATATCTCAGCGGATTCTTTTTTTCTTCTCCCGTGATCGTCAAAAAAAAAAAAAAAAAAAAAACAAAAAAAATTACCACTAAACAACAAGAACAAACTTCCCACTAATCACATTTTCCTCTCAGAAGATAGGCATGTTACAACACAAATCAGGCTTCGAGCAGAACACAGGTTAACACATCAAGTTAGATAGACATGGTTTGGAGCCACGTTTTCGCTGTGTCCATTTCACCCAAACTATATCAATCTCAGAACTTTATTTAAAGAAAGAGAAAAAAAATAATGTTATTAATATTGTGAGCCACAATATTGTTTGCAACATTTTACCAGGGCTACATTTAAAAGACCAATCAGTTAAAGTCCTCTTCACAACACACCAGTATCGTCCTTGATCAGTTGTTCTCAGGTCAGTGATGGTGACGGTGAAAACTCTGGCCATCTTGTCATCAGTCAGAGAGAACCTCTCGTCTTCAGCTGGAGATCCTGATTTAACCACAATGTTTTTACATCCAAAGATGCACTCTCCTTTACATAAAAAAAACATTGAATTTGATTCATATCCAGCTTCATATCTGCTTCTGATGTCACTGGTTTCTGGAGCACCAACAACAGCTGAAACAGAAATATCATTATACAGAGCTGTTATGTGTGAGCAAGAGATATCAGAACTGAATAATAATGTACAAATATAACCATCAAATCATCATGCAGTGATAAAAAAAAATGAAAACTTCAAACTCTGTTCAAAAGACCTCAGATTCGTCTTGAACTCACCTGTAGAGATGCTGTAAAAGATGAGCAGAACGACACACATGCTGAACATTTTACTGAAATATCAGACCAAATTCTGTGACAAAGGTTACAGTCTTTCTTCTCCGTACTGAGTGAAGAAATGCAGCATCATATTTCCTTCCCCTTTCTGTCTCTCTAACCTCATCCAGCTTTACACATCTTCACAATGACACCGATCTAAACAGTGCCTTCTGTCCATTTATTATACAGACCTACACAGCACAGTACTTGCATTCATGAGTGTATATTTGATCAAATTCAAGATTTTAGCTTCCAGTTTCAGTACTTATAGTCCATTTTAGGTTACAACATTAGGTCTCGTCAATAATGGTCAATCATCACTCAATTAATCACTTAATTATCTCATTAACTTTAACTCTGATTCAGTGTTAATTTAACACTCCTATTTTAACACTTTCACACTCTTGAGTGTGGTCTCACATGTACTCCCAGCAGAGTTAATTTCACTCTGGATTTTTTGCTGTGTGGTATTACTGGTTATAATGGGACTTGTATTGGGTTTAATGGAAACTGTAATGGCCTCTGTGAGTCTCTACAGGTAATTTGTCAAGTTTTATTAGTGGCTTGTTAAAATCATTACATCCTAATAGAACATCTCCTGAAACACACTGCAGGAAAACATTTCGTAATGGTTTTTAATGGTAAATAGTTGATGGTTTGTAATGTTTGTAAGGGTATTTGTAGAGTAAACCCTTATAATTTCTGTGATGGTTTCTGTTTATTTCAGCAGGGCCATTAGTTTGGAGCTGATTTCAGGCCCTGTTCACACCTGCCATTAAGATGTTTTCATTGATCCGAGCACAAGTAACCTGTGCTTAATACAGACCTGTACAATACACCTGTGACAACGGTGTCTAAAACGTTTTAAGCTTATCCAAACTTATACACAAGCTTATCCACAAAATATTTACATTTTATTTAACTGCAATTGAGATTTACTAAGAATAATTTACAAAGAATACTTAAGTTCACTTTTCTTGTTAGTAAATTTACACAGTTTTTAAAATACTGATAAAAAGTCAGAAAAGTCTGTCAACATAGTGATTCATTAAAAATATGTAGCATGCACCAGTTTTTTTTTTTTTTTTTTTTTTTCACACTCGGAGCGTCAGTGCAGATGTCTGTTGAAGAAGTTTTTACAGTCTTTTATTATTTATGTTTGATCACTGAATATATTAGGCCGTCGTTAGTCTCAATGTTTTGTGGATGTGTTGCTGTTGAGTAGATCAGTTCTGTTCTGTTGTCTGTTGTTGGTTCAGGCGGCTTCATATTGGCATAAAAATCACAGTCTGTATCCGTCACCTGATTGGTCGAGCGGGCGTGATGGGGATTTGAATCAGACTGCTGATTGGTTACTGTAGCATAAACAGCAGAGACTTGTGGGCGGGAGTTGAGGTGTGATGCAGGCGTCTGATTGGATGAAGATGTTGCAGTGATGACATCAGATGATCCAGGGTCACTGTTTGCAATCTCATACATGTGGACACTCTGAAAAACAACATATACATCAATAATTTACAAGTTTATATAGATAATACTGATAATTATTTCTGATCTTCTACAGGTTTGATCCCCCACCTCTGTATTGTGCTGCAGAAATAAAGCTGAAGGGACCATGAAAAGAGAGAAAAGACAAAGTCAAATAAACTCAAACACTCAAAAAAGCACTTTATAATCACAAATAAACTGTTACCTGTCCCAGATTTCCTCTTCATCTTTTTCAGGATGAGGAACATTCCAGAACACAGAACCAGCAGAACCGAACCCAGACCGCCAGCGACAGAAGACCGACCTGAACACAACATTAAAAGAACAACTGTCAAATGAACAATAGTTGATATAAATCATATTGGTTATTGTGCTATTTAGATTACAATATTGGAAATGTGTTGCTGTTACAGTATATTGTGTAACCGAAGTGAAACCACGATGGTGAACCTCAGTACTTCAGAGAAAAACGCTTCTGTCTACAGCTGATATGGAACCAGATTAACCACATGACATCTGATGTGTGCATCACTTTGATCAGGTTCAGCATGAGCTACAAGAGTTAAAATATCTCATTCTATGTAATCATTGAAGACACTGTTGCATCATGGGTAGTGTAGTTTGTGTGCTTACTAGTGTTTAGCTGATCGAGTTGAACAGCAGTACTTCCTGTTCTTGTTGTTTCTCTCTGTCAGTGACAGAGAGAAAAACATCACTGATCATCAGTGCTGCTCATGAACACGCAGACATGAAGCACTACATGTACACACACAAACCGCTCACATCATCTTGTGAATATGAACAGAAGTTGTATTTTCTATTGAAGACACTTTCTTATCCAAAGCAACTTAAAGTACATTATAACACCAAGGAAGCAAATATCTGGAGACTGGATCTTCAGTCGTCAACACAGACGTGGATTTCAGACCCTGCATGTACAGTAAGACATTAAACACTCATCTAATCTCAAAAGAGTCATCTAATAGATGTATTCAAGTACTGTATATTTATAAGCACACTATTTAAACAGTAAAGAATCAGGAGTCATATGCAGTGGCAGACAGATGAACTGACCTGCTGATTTGTGCTGATCTGTGCTTGTTTCTTTTCTTTCTGTGATTGTGATGCTGCTGGATCGTGGATTTGTCTCTGTTGTGCTGAAATATGACGGTGTGTTTGAAAAAGAGCTGATAGTTGAAACCTCTGTGGTCTTCTTATCTGAAGAGGAAAGATCAACTTAATGATACTGATTCAGATGAATTCACACTGATTTTGATATCAACACATAATCTTTCATGTAATCTCTGGGTAGATGTATTTTATACTGAAGACACTAAAGTCTAAGCAGACAATCAGCTCAACAGTATATGAGTCGACTTACAAGATTTACTGACTTGGTCACTCACTTACACTTTCTACACCATCGAATAAAATGAATAACTTACCCTCTGTAACCTGCAACATAATCTCTGAATAGACATCCTTTAAAGTCCTCTCCACACCACACCAGTATCGTCCTGTATCCTCTGTTCTCAGGTCAGTGATGGTGATGGTAAAAACTCTGGTCCTCTTGTCGTCAGTCAGAGAGAATCTCTCGTCTTTAGCTGGAGATCCTGATTTAACCACGATGTTTTTATTTCCAAACTTACACTTGCCTTTACAAAAATACTTTGGATTTGATTCATATCCAGATTTATATCTGCATCTGATGTCAACTCTCTCTCCTCTGTGTCCTCTGACTGTTTCTGGAGCACCACCAACAGCTGAAACAGAAATATCATTATACAGAGCTGTTATGTGTGAGCAAGAGATATCAGAACTAAATAATAATGTACAAACTATGTACAAAAGACCTCGGAGTCATCTTGAACTCACCTGTAGAGATGCTGGAAAAGACGAGCAGAACGACACACATGCTGAACATTTTACTGAAATATCAGACCAAATTCTGTGACAAAGGTTACAGTCTTTCTCTTCCGTGTTGAGCGAGAAAATGCAGAATTGTACTTCCTTCCCCTTTCTCTTTCTGTAACCACATTCACCTTCACATGACATCTTCACAATGACACTGACCTTCTGTCCATTTATTATACAGACCTACACAGCACAGTACTTGCATTCATGAGTGTATATTTGATCAAATTCAAGATTTTAGCGTCCGTCACTGCTCTCAGATTCATTAGGTTAATCTGTTATATTGTGTAACCGAAGTGAAACCGTGATGGTGAACCTCGATACTTCAGAGAAAAACGCTTCTGTCTACAGCTGATGTGAAACCAGATTAACCACATGACATCTGATGTGTGCATCACTTTGATCAGGTTCACCATGAACTACAAGAGTTAAAATATCTAACTGAAGACACTGTTGCATCATGGGTAGTGTAGTTTGTGTGCTTACTAGTGTTTAGCTGATGAGTTGAACAGCAGTACTTCCTGTTCTGGTTGTTTCTCTCTGTTTTTGACCAGTGACAGAGAGACAAACTATTAAATGTGAATGTGCTGCTCAATGAGCACCATGAACACACAAACCACTCATCTTATTTTGTGAATATGAACAGAAGTTGTATTTTCTATTAAAGACACATTCTTATCCAAAGTAACTTAAAGGACATTATAAATAAATGAATAAATATATATATAACCTATATACACACACTTGCGGTCTTGGCCCACTGATCTATATATGACTGGATCGCTCACCGCGTTCTAAACCATAGACATATAAATACCTAGACACCCCATTGGCCACTTTGAGCCGTTGCTGCGATACGTCAACACGTCCGCCATGTTTGTGAGGGCAAGACTGCATTAAAAATAAATGGAAGTAAACGGGGGAGCTGCGTTTTTTTCTGGATAAAAACACGATATTGTTTGCATTTATCAACCAATTTCAGAGGTTTGTCATCTACATGCAGTTAAAAATAACTCTGCCTCCAGTTACTTAGTTAGGTTTGGAAAATTATTAATTTCGTAAGAAATTGTGAAAGCTCACACTTGTCAATTTAGCTGATTTTTTCGGTTTACAATTCTAATGTTAATGTAGTATAACTGTGACATATACATGTAATGTAAGTTGAATGTACATTAAATGAATTTAAGTTGTTTTATTGCTTTCTCTGTGTTCAACCCCAACATTTTAGTTTTTCTTGTGCTTCAGGTCAGAACACAGCTCATTCCCTTTGAAATACTGGAAGAAAATCGAAATAATACATCTTTAAACACTAATAATTTACCATCATTAAGAAAATTGAATACAACCAGCGAATACAAATAAAAAAGTGACACAATGGTAGTTTGCTTTTTATTTTATACTCTATACAGATAAACTCCACAACAAACAATAACACATGCAACTGATGAGCCTTTATGGATCCAGTAAAACTTACAGTTAAAGTGGTAAAATATTATATGTATCATTACATTATTCAAGTAAGCTCCAAGCCAGTACCTGCATTTAAAGTTGGAATCAGTGCACAGTAAAAAAAAAAGTTGGATACAGTGCACAGTAAAAATATAGTAAAAGTGATATGCAATATTAAAAAATATATGTTGTACAACTTGTAGTAAAGTGAATAATATAAAAAGCGAGTACAACAATACAATAACATAAGTGATATAAAAAAACAAAAAAATAAAAAAAAATATATATAATACCATAATAAATAAATGAATAACAATAGATGAATAATAGCAAGAAGAATATGTAATATCAAGGGTGGAATAATACAGAATAGACAAAAATGAAGAATAAATTATGAAGTAAAATAAATAATTGTGAAATGTAGTTTTATAATAGTATATGTGTAATAATTATTAAACAAATTAAGACAACTAATGACACAACACAAAAAATTGTGGAGGTGAATTCCAAATTGTGTTTATTTAATGAGCTCCTTAAGTATAATATATACATGTACACACACACACACACACACACACATATATACAAAATCCTCTGAATCAATCTCAGCTCAAGATACACATTTTATTTCAGTTTTCAGTTCTAGCTTTCTCTGGGAATAGAAGGGTTTAGTTGTGATGACAAAACCTGACTAATAAAGACTAATTCTACACTGCTTCCCTCAAGATTTTCCTATATTTTATTTAATTAATGAGTAAAATAATGTAAACAACTTGATGATGCTTGACTTTTTGTTCTACAATGCAAATTACACACACCCGTGCAGAAAATACAAATTCTGAAACAGTTGTTTATTTTTCCATATATGTTAATACATAGGAATGTTTGGGGTGTGAGTGTGTGCAGTTTACGCTGCATAACAATATGTCAAAGTATAGTTATGTTTATCACAGACCAGAATATGAGATGCTCCCCATCAAAAAAAAAAATGTTTGATTAATCAAAATTAATAATCATTATTACAACATCAAGGGCAATAATAAACAATGATTTTGTCATGATATTGCATTTTGACTCACTGTGAGTTCCTGTTTTTCATTTCTAGGCTATTTACATTACATTGCAGTTTTTGTGTAAAGACACATACAATTCATGATCAGCATTAAACAGCCTGTGTAAATCATTTTAAATGCAGTCTATAGTGTTGTGATTGACTGAAGATACTGGTTATATTTAAATAATAATAATTAATAATTCCTTACAATTATATAGCGCTTTTCTGGGCACTCAAAGTGCTTTACATAGAAGGGGGAATCTCCTCGTCCTCCACCAGTGTGCAGCATCCACCTCCACATATTTGACAAAAAAGACAGAAACATTTAATAAGGTAATTATATTAATTATATTGTTATAAAACATTAACCTTACAAAGGTAAAAAAAAATAATAATAATAATAATGCTCCTGGCAGTCTATTCCAGGGAGAGAGAGAGAGAGAGAGAGAGAGAGAGGGAGGTTTGAATATGACCAGGGTCATTCTGGCCATTCATTCAGGGCTGTTCTGGGTTTTAACTAAAACAAAAACAACATTAGGCTGTGGAAGTATAGCCTTGTCTCTTGGAAATGCAGAGAACAGCTTTCCTTGTCCTGTTTACAACTGGCTAAAAAGGAAATATATATATATACATAAAAATATATAAGTATATATATATATATATATATATATATATATATATATATATATATATAATCAAGTGATGATAAACTTACTCTTTGTAAATAAATAACGTTAGTGAAATTAAAGAGAGATGCTTTAGCTCCATCCCTAATCCTGGCTTATAACTCAATTTAGTTTATGATATAAACTACAATATAAGTTAAAACTTAATAAGAATTCATTTAAACTTTGATTTCTTATAATGTATCAGCTTTCACAGCAAACTAGCGATATCGCTGTTAATAGTATGACACTGGTGGCTAATTAAACCGATGAAATGAGGCGTCTAGGTATTTATATGTCTTTAGCTGTGTCCCCAAAGTTGAGTGTACACACTTCGAAGACCAGGCTTACGAAGTGCGTGAGATGCTCCGCCTTCACAGGATTTCCTAATTCTGCCACCAGGTGTTTCCGATTACTGCTCTGTCGCATAGCAACGGTGATAGAAGAGCGCTGACGAGAGGACAGTCCTGCCAGGACAGGAGGAGCCAGAACTGCTCGTTTTTGTTTTTATGATTTACTCATAATGGAGGAGACGGTGATGAACCTCAGGCTTAGCCAAGACCGAGGCCAGGTAAACTACACTGGTTTGCTGCGATCTTTGTCGGATTCCAACTTTAAATGCAGGTACTGGCTACAAAATACACACACACATAGCAGTTCAAATGCTGACTGATATCTTACAAAGTTGCAATTTTATATAGTTTATTGTGTTGACCATGGTGATCACATGTTGAGAGGTTAGCAAAAATAAAACTGTAAATAAAAAATAGAGCAAAGTACAGCTCAATGTTCTTTTGGCAGCTGTCACAGCTGAACAGTGCTCTGTTTGACCGGTCCGAGTCCTTCAGATGCAGCCTTTCATATAGTTAGAAAAATGTGTTAATATTCTGACAAAATATTGATACTTTCATTTTCAAAATGATCAGAGGCGGACTGGAAGGAAGTACATTTTTAAAGTATTCTCGAACAAATATGAAATACTAAGTTTTCTTCTTTTTTTCTCTCTCACAGACAGCAACACTAAAAATATGGTATTTTACAACATGATGCATTGTTGTAGATTAAACTACCCAACAGTGTATTTAGTAGGCAACTTTAAATTTAATAACATTGAACATATTCAGAAGTAAAATGCAACGTACAAAGTAGTGCAGAAGTAATATTAATGCAAAACCATCCTGATGAATTATTTTTTCAGAACAATACTGTATAACTTTACTCTCAATACCTGAAGTATATTAGAGTATGCAAGATAATACTTTTACTTAAAAGATAGTTCAGCCGAAAATAAAAAAAATTGTGTAATCATTTACTCACCCTTCAGTTGCTCCAGGTTTGTAATTTTATTTTTTGGATGAACTATCCCTTCAGCTAAGGTTTTAAATATGAGTAGTAGTTTTTCCCCCAATATGGTATTGGTAGTTACTAAAAGTAGTTTACTAAAGTATCTTAACATTTATTCTACTAATTACTTTGTAATAGCTCTATACAGTTTCTCTTTTCCTTCTTTCCCTAAATCAGACCAGACCCCTGTACTGCAGGATAAAGCTGAATGTGGCAGCGCTGGACAGGTGTTTAATGGTTTTGTTCTGAGCAGGGAGACCCTGACTGAGCTACTGGATCTACTGAGAAGTGAATGGCAACAGTGATGGTGTGCCACGATCCAGAGCCTGGTGTTTCTCTCCTGTCTGCCAGCGGTACATCATACAGATGGTCTCCAGAGTGTTTGACTTGTCCCTCGTTCCACTGTCACTGCACTGTCCTCCGAGTCTCTGAGGAGGTGCTGGCCATTCACCAAGAGATTCACCTCCTGAAGACCCCAGAACACATGGAGGCAGGGCAGGGCTCAAACTGATGTTGTTTTTCTGTTTTTCTAATGTTAAACCTAAGCTATGTTGTAAATAGTTGTAAAAAGTACTTTCAGTAATGTATTGAACTTTTTTGATTTAATGTTTAAAAAATTTATTTACAAGACAAAAAAATAAACGTATAGAAGAATGTTTTCTCTTTTTTTAGAGAAGGATTAATAAATAATTTATTGTCTCTCCATTCTCTCCATGCTCTCCAGTGCTCTTCTCTCCTCTGTCTCTCTCTGGAGTTTGATGTCCTCTCTGAGCAGCTCCACCAGCTTCCACTCGCTCCCTCACCTGTCCCGGGACACTCACTCCCTCACCTGTCCCGGGACACACGCTCCCTCACCTGTCCCGGGACACTCGCTCCCTCACCTGTCCCAGGACACTCGCTCCCTCACCTGTCCCGGGACACACACTCCCTCACCTGTCCCGGGACACTCACTCGCTCCCTCGCCTGTCCCAGGACACTCACTCCCTCACCTGTCCCGGGACACTCACTCGCTCCCTCGCCTGTCCCAGGACACACGCTCCCTTGCCTGTCCCAGGACACACACTCCCTCACCTGTCCCGGGACACTCACTCCCTCACCTGTCCCGGGACACTCACACGCTCCCTTGCCTGTCCCAGGACACACACTCCCTCACCTGTCCCGGGACACACACTCCCTCACCTGTCCCGGGACACTCACTCGCTCACTCGCCTGTCCCAGGACACTCACTCCCTCACCTGTCCCGGGACACTCACTCGCTCCCTCACCTGTCCCGGGACACACACTCCCTCACCTGTCCCGGGACACTCACTCGCTCCCTCACCTGTCCCGGGACACACACTCCCTCACCTGTCCCGGGACACACACTCCCTCACCTGTCCCAGGACACTCACTCCCTCACCTGTCCCGGGACACTCACTCGCTCCCTCACCTGTCCCGGGACACACACTCCCTCACCTGTCCCGGGACACTCACTCGCTCCCTCGCCTGTCCCAGGACACTCACTCCCTCACCTGTCCAGGGACACTCGCTCCCTCACCTGTCCAGGGACACTCGCTCCCTCACCTGTCCCAGGACACTTGCAATCCTAAATCAGAGCAAATAAACCATGCCTGATAACAACAGCAGCACAATGCATTTCAGCAAAAATGTGTCTATTAACTTGCTTACATTGTATTTTTTAAGTCTTTCCCCAGCAGGCTCATTTTCTCCTGAACAGTACTAAAACAAGACAAAATGCAAACACTTTTCACTCACATTAACACTTTCGCTAGGTAGCCTATTTGAGTAAATGAAAACACAATACTTACATTTCAGTGTGAATTCCTCCACAGAACTCAAAACGAGAGCCCGTGGGATCACCTTTCACTTGTAAGATATGACAATATTATGATTATATTTGGGATAATCGTTAGTTACTTAGTGGATGTATGTACAATACAGGTCCTGTTACACAGGAACAGTGGGGCTATGACATAATAGTGTTACAAGACTGTTGTTGACCCAAAGATTTTTACAAGTTTGTTTACATAATCGCAGAATGTTTCTTTTGAACAATCTCACGATAGTCCAGAAAGGGAAATGTTCCCTTAATTTCCACACGCTTATTAATGATTATTATTATAAGTTATGATATTATTACACTAACTCAGATTTCAGGGTTTGTTGTGCGCCAGGCTCTGAAGAAGCTGTCCTGTGATGTCTGCCGTGCCAGCCTGGAGACAGACGCTACATCTGCCATCAAGGACCAGAGCTACCAGCTGCTGACTTTAAAACACAGTGGAGGTCTGGTGATGTCATCAGAAGACACAGTGAGGGTCGTCAGGGCAGCAGTGTGGGTCATTCGTCAGGCATCAGCAAGTACCAGACAATCACAGCCCCATCAAACTGCTAGAGGTCGTGTACATTGTACAGAAGAAGATAGGGCCAAAGGATGTGTTTGTGCTCGTGCTCAGGGAGCACATCGGCGAAACGCAGTATGGCACAGACAGCCACCACGCTGTTAACAGAAGTTGTTGTCCCTGTTTTTTAAGCTAAGGCTGCACCACATCGCTAAAATGACTAACCTTACCTTACAGAGCAACAACATGCGACAGAAGCTCAATAAAACCGTTCTTTTCAAAGGGCATTAGCCCGTCCTCCACAGTAGAGAGTATTACCTTTCAGTTGAGACCATGATTATGCTTCTACACCAAGAGGTTGCCGCACAGTAAGCCTTTTATTGTCAGTATGCATTTTGGGTAACCAAAAGTGCTATGGGGGGTTTCCATAGGGCATTTTACAAAACGCATGAGCATACCTAGGCAAATAAATGGTCTAAAGTAATCATATTTCATTCTATATTGATCTGCTTTTGCACACAGCTTCACAAGACCTGGTGCTTGGGCTCAGTTGTGTTTCTACAGTCATATCAAGTGACTTAGAGGGCTGAAATGTGGTCAATTGAGATGCTTGTTATCCGGCAGAAAGACAAAACAATATTCTATCCTCTATAACTCTGTGCCAGTACTTCACACAATTGTTCTGATTGTTTCCTAAGAAACTACAGGGTCTCAGCTTTCTAAAGAGGTCAGGCATTAGATGGTAGGCAAAAATAGCTGGGAACAGTGATCTCTGAAGAAGACACAGTGCAATGTAGAGGGGAAAAGCCTAGTAAATGGCCCAACCCTGAAGAAGTTAAAATAAACGTAATAATTCAAATTATTTTATTATAATAGTAATATTCATATTATAAAAGTGTATCTATCTATCTATCTATCTATCTATATATATATATATATATATATATATATATATATATATATATATATAAATATAATGTTGCCATTCTGTACACTGAGTTTTAGTTGCCTACAGTATATATTGATTTAACAAATACCTTGCGCGTGTGTATATTCATTGCACCTATCTGTTCTGCTCAATGTTATTTTAATATGGAAGTCATTGGTTATAATCATTCATAAGTATGCAGTGTCATAAGTACATCTCTGACGTTTATAACAAACCAAACAGTTTGAAAATTGGTAGAAAATTTAGCAAGTTATGGTTATTTAAAAAGTACATGCACCATTAAAACACAGTTTTTGCTCTAACCTCATCCAGCTTTACACACCTTCACAATGACACCGATCTAAACAACACACTACTTACATGTCATTTCTATCAAAATTGAGATTTTAGCTTCTGTAACTGGTCTCAGTTTAAGTTAACCTTCAATAGATTTGTTCATTTTTCACCACAAGTTTCCAGCAGATTTCAGTCAAATGTGCGTCATCTAGTTGTTGATCATTTCTTACATAATAAGAGTCACAGGTGTGTGTGGAGCTGTGTATTATCACACATCACCTGTAGAGGGCGTGATGAAGCTCAGCTCTCTGAACTGCTCGCTTAGGGTGAACAAAATACTAATTTACATTTTTATTGGACTTCTTGAACTGTGGATGTGTACTCTTTACAAAGAATCACACCATTTTCACATCATTTTTATTTTCACAAGTTTGCATCATGTTTTATTTTTAGTAACCTTTTTGTTAGTAACATTATACAGTTTATAAAATACTAATACAAACTCAGAAAACTGTCAAGATATTAATTCATTAAAAATATGTTGCTTGTACCACCATTTTTTTTTTCACTTTGCGCATCAGTGCACATGTCAGAAGTTTTTACAGTGTTTTATTATTCATGTTTGATCACTGAATATATCGAGCCGTCGTTAGTCTCGATGTTTTGTGGATGTGTTGCTGTTGAGTAGATCAGTTCTGTTGTTGTTGGTTCAGGCGGCTTCATATTGGCATAATAATCACAGTCTGTATCCGTCAGCTGATTGGTCAAGTGGGCGTGATGGGGATTTGAATCAGACTGAGGATTGGTTACTGTAGCATAAACAGCAGAGACTTGTGGGCGGGAGTTGAGGTGTGATGCAGGCGTCTGATTGGATGGAGATGCTGTGGTGATGACATCACTGTTTGGAATCTCCTCATACATAAGCTCAGGCTGAAAAACAACAAAAATGATTTACTAGTGCATATAGATAGTATTCACTGCTCATCGATAAAAAAATAATGTAACATGTTTTTCTGATCTTCTGCAGGTAAAGATCTGAACACCCACCTCTGTATTGTGCTGCACATTTTGCTGAAATAAAGCTGAAAGGTGCATGAAAAGAGAGAAAAGAATTAGTCAAACCTACTCAAAAAGGACTTTATAATCACAAATAAACTGTTACCTGTCCCAGATTTCCTCTTCCTCTTTTTCAGGATGAGGAATGTTCCAGAACACAGAACCAGAACCAGCAGAACCGAACCCAGACCACCAGCGACAGAAGACCGACCTGAACACAACATTAAACACAAAGCAACACAGTACTGATTCTGATTATACTGTTGAATAAATAATAATGATCTTACAATTTACATAAATGACTTTGATTATTGAAATATTCAACATGCTAAAATATTGGAAGTGTTGCTGTTAAATTGTGTAGCCGAAGGGAAACCGCGATAGTGAACCTCAGTCCTCTGAAAACTGTTGCAAACCAGATTAACCTTGAAATCTGATGTGTGCATCACTTTGATCAGATTCAGCATGAGCTAAAATGTGTCTCAACAAATGTTCAAAAGAATTGCTTTTCTCCAAAATATACCAAATAATAAAACTGGTACTGGGACTGTTGCATCGTGGGTAGTGTAGTTTGTGCACTCACTAGTGTTTGGCTGATTGAGTTGAACTGCAGTACTTCCTGTTATTGTTCTTGTCGTTTCACTTTCTGTTTGAGGTGTCACTGACAGAGAGAGAGAGAGAAAAAGTGAAATGTGAATTAATAATGATACTTTGTATAAATGTGTCTGTCAGATGCATGAATGCAGATGTTAAGATATCATGGAAAAACCCATGTAATGTAATTCTGTGTTCATATCCAAATAATTTAATTATGAAATGATTTTATTTTGAGCCGTTTACAGTCAGATAAGAATCTGAACTGTAGATCCACTGGCTGTAATAAAATTACATTTCAAGCATTCAGTTATTTGACATCTGAATCTATACAGCAGGTGTTGAGGCCACATGACATATTGGTTTATGTTTTACAGAAGATGAAGTGTTGATGAAATTTAGAGTTTGAGCAAGTTTGAGACATGAGCTGTCTGGTCAGAACTTGTTGAAAACATATCATTATGTTAATATGACCACTATCAGGAATGCAGCATTAAAGATGTGTTCAGTCAGAAGCTTTGATGCTCTGTGTTCAAGAGAATCAGATTAACTATTAATGATTTGATTGAAATTACGTCTTTTACAAAAATACATGTGTGTAAAGGTGTCTGAAGGTGAAGTGTGTGTGTGAGTGACTTAAATTATTTATGTAAAGATAGTGACTACACATTAGAAAAAGGGTTTTTTTTTGTTTGTTTTTTATTTTACAAAAATGCAAGAGTTTAAAGGGGCGGTATACTTCAAACGAAGTTCGTATTCGTTCTTCGTTTGGGGGCAAAAATAAGTTTGAAAAGGCTTTCCGACGACTCTCGCGCGTATCCCCTAAACACAACAACCATGAAATGAGGAAGTGTAGTCAATCTAGGTGTGAGACGGGCACCAATGGTCAGAATATTATAGACAAAATAATAATGATTAGCAGCAGTTCAGAGTCAAGTATCATGTCTCAAGTCACAACAGCAGCAGCAGTATGGTGTTACATTTATTTGAAACACATGTATTTGGTACTTGCTACCTTATATCTTTACTCTTCCTTTCATTCTTTTCATAGCTTTGGAAAACTTGTCTCGGATGTTTCTCTACGTCACATTTTGCATAACTCCGGGTCGTCGACAACAAGCTTCGTTGTATTTTCTTTCTAGGAATTAATGCTTTCTCTGAATCTTTAAAGTCTCTCCACGAGCCATCGTACAGGTGCAGATATATCTGTGCCAGAACAGCTATTCAACACATTGTACTTATTTTGCAAGTGATAGATGTTGTTCTCTTCCCTGACATCCGTTGAATGAGTTTTTTTTTTTTTTTGAATGAGAAAAAAAAAATTGCACCTCAAAAGAAGGTGGAGTTTCAGAACACACCAACTGACTGCGTAACCGCCACAGACCAATAGAAACTCAAAGGTGTTTAGGAGCCAAATGAACTCCCCCAGAAAGTTTGAAAACAAAAACAAAACAAATTTAGCTTCAGCCTGATGTTGTTCGAAATTACATCATATCAGTTCGTTCTTCGATTTCGTTTGAAGTATAACAGTGCCTTAAAGATGCCTGAGGTGTGTGTGTGTGTCTGTTGTGTATGTGTGTGTGTGTGTGTGTGTGTGTGTGTGTGTGTGTGTGTGTGTGTGTGTGTGTGTGTGTGTGTGTTCAGTACCTGTGCTGCTGTGGTCAGTGCTGGTGTGTGTGTGTGTGTGTGTGTGTGCGTGTGTGTGTGTGTGTGTGTGTGTGTGTGTCCAGTATCTGTGCTGCTGTGGTCAGTGCTGGTGTGGTGTGTACGAGTGAAGGGTGCTGGTTGAGATCTGGACAGGTTTTGTTTTCTGTGGTGCTGAGAAACAAGATCACATCATTAAAATCAAACAAACACATTAATAAACAACCATTAACTACAGCGTGAAGCATAAACTAGTGGATGAAAAAGACTGTTGCTGTGTGTTGAACATTAGGCACCTCTGATCACCTTCAGATGTTTTTATATTCTGTTCCCCACACACATCCACACATCTACACTCCACAACATCTCACACACACATTTCTCATATTCACACTGTAAATAATCTCTTCTTCTGATGATCGTCCAACAGAGAGAATCTGCCTTCAGACACTGATGACTCTCTTCTCTTCAGTCATTTTTAGTATAAGATTATTATCTCTGAAAGGTCCTTTATAGAAGTATTTGTAGGAGTTTTTCATATCCTTCAGCATAAGGACAAATCAGAAACACTTGTCCTCCCTCTGTTTCCTCTCACTATAATACACACACACACTGAACTGATCACATGCACACACACACACACACACACACACACACACACACACACACACAGCACACACACACACACACACACATCAGCTTTACCCACATACACTGCCAAAATAAGCCTTATTTTTAGACAAAACTTTTTATTTAACAATAAAATGTAAAAGAAAAAAAATTATAATAATAATTTTGAGCACTTACCCGTCAGTAGAAACCCAGAAATCATCAATGTGAACTTCATTTCTTCATCAGTTGAATTCAGAAAATTCAACATTCAAGTTCCTCAAATGACGTTCTTGAACTCAGATCTCCAGTAATACTGTGAATACTGCTCTCTTCTCTCAGTGTAGAGTACAGTTATATGTCTGTTGCTGATCTGACGTGATGAGAGCATCAAACACTAGCGCTGACGGACAGTATGTTAGTGTCTTCATGTGATGTTGAGGGTGTTATGTGTGAAAAATGACCAGGAAATTAACTGTGAACTCACAAACCACAACCTGTTTCCTCTGTTTCTGTTCTGCCTCTGCCTTCAAGTGTTTTTCTGTTTCCCTTTTGCTCTTTTCTGGCTACAAACACATACAGCAAAAAATAAATAAATAAATAAATAAATTAAGTATTATATATATTATTTGCAGAGGTGTAAAAAAGTACCTAAAAAAAACTATACTTGAGTAAAAGTACAGATACATACATACATACATACATGTGTGAGTGTGTGTGTGTGTGTGTGTGTGTGTGTGTGTGTGTGTGTGTGTGTGTGTGTGTGTGTGTGTGTGTGTGTGTGTGTGTGTATCTATCTGTACTTGTCAAACTGACTACAAACACCTCAGGAGACAGGAAGTGACATAAAAGTCCAAGACAAGGCACAGCGAACATGTAACAAAAACAAGAAAGAACTGATTTGTGAAGGGAACAATCACATTTATTTATAAACCCAAATAAATCTCAACACCTCAAAATCTAAATCAAAACAAAACACAACACAACTCAACAACAACAAAAACAAAACAAAACAAAACAAAACAAAACAAAACAAAACAAAACAATATCCTTCAAAAAGGTCTCCTCAGTATAACGGATATATAACATAATGCTGAGTAAAATTAAAAAGTAAAGCGCTCTTGCACAGGAAGTGCTGGTTTCAGCTTCATCACTGGCTGCAGTCATGTCCTCATCTCATATTTAAAACACATCCAATTCACAACTACTCGCTAAGTAACTCCTAATCACATAAAGCAGTCTCACTGACATATTTGGGTGAGTAAGGCCAAAACACACAAGATCTAGGGCTTTCAGTGTCCTGTAGTATATCACATCTTTTGTAGCAGAAGTAAACTGCTGCAGGAAAAGCTAGGTGCCACGTAATGTGTAACTGCAACACTCATTTCTAATGTAGTGGAGTGAAGTAGTTACACACACAACACACACACACATATATATATATATATATATATATATATATATATAGATTCCTGAAAATATTCTGAAGAGTTCAAGTGCCTTTAAAATTTTCTATTCATTGCCATTAAAGTGAAATCACTGAACCTACACACAGGAGACTGATAAAAATGGTAATTTTAGAATATAAATTCAAACAGGACTTACAGGCTTTTGCATCTGAATTCTTCATTTATACATTTAAAATATGTATTTCAAAATATAAAAATTGGCCAGAAATATGTTTGCTAAAATATCTTTTAAAACATATTTACATAAATATATTTTCATAATATATATAATTATTGCAGAGCGATACTGCAATATATAAAACATATAAAACATATTAAACATCATTAAATCATTATAAATCTTCTTTCAATTTCTAGTAAGACATCTACTTTTTTTTAAAAAAATGCAGGCTATTGAAATGTATTTTCTTGTCCCTAAAATACATTAAGGGATATATAATTGTGTGTGTGTGTGTGTGTGTGTGTGTGTGTGTGTGTGTATGCACATATATTGTCATATGAAAAATTACATTATAGAATGAAAAAAAAAAAAAAAAACATTGAACAAGTGTTTAGGTGGAGTAGCAGTGCTTGCTGGGGTTATTTTCTATGAACATTAATGAACCTCAAAAAGACCCGGACCCCGCCCTCCTTAGTTACTGTTGCTATGTCTGACAAGTCATGCTGCTCTCACACATCATGTTCTCATGCAGTGAAAAATACACCACCGAGCAAAGAAGAAACTGACAACACACCTCCAGACAAGACAGATTACTTCTGATATCAAGCAAAACTTTCACATTTTGTCTTTTTTTACAAAATTTAAGAAATTTAAACAATAAATACCCTTTTGTGGCTCTTTAATGTGTTGTGACAGATCAATGTACAAGCAGCACATGAACCTATCGTCTCTTCTGCTTCACTAGTTATAACACAAAATAAACATTAATGAACATCAGAAGGTATTTCATTTCAACCTATTAAACATGCAAACAAACACAATTTTTTAATCCTAAATTAAAATACAATCCACTCTCATTTCTTATTCATATGTCAGATTCTGCATTATTATTGGTCAAATCACCTGTCAATCAAGCTCTCTGTGAAGGGTCAATTGCAGAAATGCTGCTGTTTAAAGAAACGAAATAATCCAGAATATTGCTTGAACATTAAAGTCACACTTTCTCCTTCATATCAGTCCTGAGAGAAGAGCTGCATTGTGGGAAGTGTAGTCTGTGTGTTTAGCTGAAGCCTCACAGCTCTTCCTGAACTTCCTGTTTGGTAAGTAACTGCTGCAGACATCACATGTTTAACCGAAGCAAAAAGACCTGCTAGTTATATTTTGATAAAGATAATTGTTAGTATTAGCATCTCAGTGGCAGCTGCTTTTAGGAGCCTCCACTTTATGTTGCTTGCAAGGATTTATCAGAATATAAATCTACTTTTAAATCTCCATCAATGTAGAAAGATGCTCTTTGGCAGCAGATCGGTGCAGTTACAGCATCTACCAGCAGAACTGAACAGATCAAACTAACCACACAAACCTTGAGAAAGAAAACAACAAGAAAATGCTACATACACCACACATAAATAATAATAATATATTAATGCATGGACAGACATAGAACAATAAAATAAATATCAAAATACACTGAAATCCAGAGAAACATGTTTAATTTGTCCATTAAGCAGCAGATTGCAAGTAACTCATGAGACTCAACTTCAGAAATTAATACATTCAAATGATCCATAATTGTGCATGTCAGCTGTAAACATACAAGAACAATTATAACAATGATAAAAATCATGAAAAAGATTGAATAAAGCCAACAAAATGAACTCAATTATGACTGATTTTCAGTAAAATCATGAAAATTATGAGAAGGATGAAGATGATTTCCTTAGCATGCTTGTGATGGAGAGACTTTGAAAATATCTACCATCACAAGTTTCACTGGTAATGTTAGTGCAAATGTGTTGGTTTATTCGTTCTCTTTTTAATTGTATTTATGTATTTACTTAAACCTGTCTCTAAATCATGCGTATAACGAGAGTTGAAAGGAAAGATTTTTATTTATAAAATGGTATGTTCCAATTTGGGAAGAGCGGGAAAAAAGGTGTATTTAAGATGGCCGCCACTAGAAGTTGGGGGGTGAACAGATAGAGAGCTTGGACATGATTGTTGTGCTGTGAAGCAAGGGAAACTCCAGCCTCAATGTTGTAGAGGGGAGTTGGTACTGTTTTTAGTACTTGCAGTTCTAGTTTTAGACTGGTTTTATTACAATCTTTGTTTTAACCCTCTGGAGTCTAAGGGTATTTTTGGGGCCTGGAGAAGTTTTGTCATGCCCTGACATTTGTGCTTTTTTCAGTTTCTTATAAATATCTAAATGGCTAAAGTCTAATCTCACTGTAATCAGCACAAACTAGGCTATAATAAATATGTGAGCAGCATGTATGTACAGGATTGTGTTTTTGAGAAAAAAAAATGTTATGCGTGGTTAGTGAAAAACTAAAAATGTTAAATCACTTGAAAAAGGCAATAAAACACATACAGAAAATTGGTTCCCAGGAATTTTGAGAACTGGAGCTTGTAGCCTAGAAATTTTTTTTTTTTCTAAATGATGTGAAAATCATCTTGTTTACTCACTTACAGAAAACAATATATTGATTTGAATTTTCTAAGACACTTTTTGTTGGTAAAGTCAAATGCGAGTAGGCGTCAACTATCATGAATTCACACCTGAGAAGACAAAGGCCTGCATAATGAGCTGCATAATGAGCCATTCAGTCAGCTGTGTCACTGAGAGGGATGAGTTACAAGAAAGAATGTGAGGACAAAATAAATCTATATAATTTTATGTTTGTAGTTTATTTAGAATATATTTAATTATCCCACAACATAACTTAATATTCACTTGTGAGTGCAGTTAAACAGTTTATTAGGAACAATCAAAGCTGACTTTCAAACTGAATTTTTTGCTATCATTACTCCAGTCACACAATCCCTTCAGAAATCCTTTTAACAATCTTATTTTCTACAAAAAAAACATTTATTTTATTATTATTATCATTATTATTATTATTATTATTATTATTATTATTATTAAATGTTATTATTATGTTGAAAAGAGCTGAGAATATTTTTTTTTAGGTTTTTAGGGGGGATAAATTGAAAGAACAGCAATGATTGTTACATTTGTTACAGTTACATTTATTGTTACATTTATATTATTTACATCAACTTTTGAATGGTATAGTAGTGTATATTGTTATTGAAACTTCATAATATTTCACTTGATTATACATTTAGTCAGGAATTATAGTTTGGAAAGTAACTTTGGAAAAAAGTCTAACTAGTAAAATGTTTACACGTTATGTGAAATCTAGTACAAGTATATAAAAATAAATAAAAAGAGACTTACTCATGTTTATGATCTCTGCTGAATAAAGTGCTTCATTCTTTTTTTTCTGAGGAAATCCAAATCTCAAATCCTCAACCACATCACATCTTTTTGGGGTGAATTTATGTCTTATTCCTCTCATCGCGAAGCAAACAGTAAAATAATAAAAACTTAAAGAACAATCTCGCTGCGTTGTCTTCTGTTGTGTGGGCGTATTCAAAAGCCGCGCGCTTCAGTGAAACATTTGAATCTCAAAAGCGCGCTCGGCGCGGGGGCGTGGTCGCATTATAAGATAATGAAGGGGAGACGTGAAAAACGGACATCGCGTGGTTTTCATATGGAATACTTTATCACAGAATATTTGTTTTCAGCAGCACTTGTTTAGTTCTAAAAGTAGACATGTCAGGCTTTCTATAGATATCTCTCTAATGTCTCTTCGTTGAGTATTCACTGAGTTACAGTTCATTTTAATGACGCATTTGTATCTGAAGATCAGCGCAGACAAAGGCTGCAGACAGCACTCCTTGTTTCTTTATTTTATAAGTGCACAAAGTTTTGTTGTTATTATGTCTGTATACAAAAAAAGTAGACCCTTTACAGATTCGATTGATGTATTGCACTTATCTGTACGATCAAAAAACTGAAAGTGTAATTTAAGTTCTTTTCGGGGTTATCAGGAGAAAATACCCCAAAACGCGTATACGCGTTAATCGACTCCAGAGGGTTAAGCTCTTATACCTATTTATTTGCATATTTTGCACACCTGCTTAAATAAATAACCCTTTGGACCCCAGCTTCACTAGTGATCCTCCTTGTGACTGCTTGGGTCGTTATCACACATGGTGGCAGCGGTGGGATCCAGGCCCAGGAGGACACACCGGTACTTCTGACTGAGCTGATGAGGGTGCACACTGATCGGCGCGGTGCGGACGAGTAACGGAAGTGGCGAGAATTTGGGCGTGTCCAAGGATGCGGAGAGGTGGAACGTTACTTGCAACCCCATGGAGAGCAAGCGAACTGGTGGAAATGCTCGTGTTTTGCCAATGATGGGAAAGCGAGGTTTGAGTCTATTGTCAATGGTGAATTTGTTGCCTCTGGGAAGTTGAAGGACCCAGGTTTTCAACCCCTTAAGTGTCTACAGGACGGCAGAACCCAGGGACATTCACTGGCAAGGATCGTCATTAGAGAGGACGACGTGTATGCCAGGGAGGACTCGACCATGGAAGGGGCGATGAGAGGCCTAGTTGAATGGTCGAGATCTATGGGCAGTGTTGTGAGTGCCCACGGATTCTGGGTATGAGTGGCTGGACTGAGTAGCTATGTTCTGACACTTTACAGTGTCAGGGAGAAGGGGTGGGGTGTGTGATGGAGAGACTTTGAAAATATCTACCATCACAAGTTTCACTGGTAATGTTAGTGCAAATGTGTTGGTTTATTCGTTCGTCTCTTTTTTAATTGTATTTATGTATTTACTTAAACCTGTCTCTAAATCATGCGTATAATGAGAGTTGAAAGGAAAGATTTTTATTTATAAAATGGTATGTTCCAATTTGGGAAGAGCGGGAAAAAAGGTGTATTTAAGATGGCCGCCACTAGAAGTTGGGGGTGAACAGATAGAGAGCTTGGACATGATTGTTGTGCTGTGAAGCAAGGGAAACTCCAGCCTCAATGTTGTAGAGGGGAGTTGGTACTGTTTTTAGTACTTGCAGTTCTAGTTTTAGACTGGTTTTATTACAATCTTTGTTTTAAGCTCTTGTACCTATTTATTTGCATATTTTGCACACCTGCTTAAATAAATAACCCTTTGGACCCCAGCTTCACTAGTGATCCTCCTTGTGACTGCTTGGGTTGTTATCACAATGCTCATAAATACCAAACTCTACATATTTAGTATCATATGATATATGATGTTATATTATATTAGTTAAATTGAACTCAGGGGCGGACTGGCCATCGGGAGCACCGGGACATTTCCCGGTGGCCTGATGGTCATTCTGGCCTGCCGGCTGCCGCTGTGCAGTCGATCAGGCTGACGTGCAATAGGCTGGGATGCAACTGCGAATTAATTGACGGATTTATGAATCTACGAATCAGGCGATCGTGGAGTGAAAATGACACCACCACATGACCCAACATCAGCGAAGCACTGCCTAATTGGCTATATCCAGAGAAAACCGTGCAAAAAACGGAGCGTAAAAGCAAAGGAGGAGCAGAGCGGGAACGTATAAAAAAGAGAAAAGCCCTGGCCACAGACGCATTTTGGTTTGATGCAAAATCCCAGCCATGTTCACCAGTAAGGGAGCAGGTCGATCAGCATTACATTTACATTATATTTACTATGGGTGGGACGGTTCACTGAAAAAATCGAACTGTTCGGTTCTGCACACACGGTTCGGCACGCGCTGGAAACACTGTTCAACTTAAATCTGACAAAGCATTCTGTAATATGGTTTACTATAAATAACACGTAAAACAAACAGGGTTCAGTTAATATATGTTTCTGTTGATGGATGAACATTCTGGCTTCCCAGACATTACAACAACAGCCATGAAAAAAAAAAAAAAAAAACCCGAATGGCCAAACCATTCACTCTTGTTCATACGAATACGAACACGGATCAGTGCATTCTTTTAAAGTGACAGTCTTTATATTAATCGAACAGCAACAACAAAGAAATCATCTCACTGCTCTTGATTGAAAAGCTTTTGTAACTTTAATAAAGATTTATCTTTAATCTGTCCAAAATCCAATGCTGTTTTACATTTGATTACTTTATTCAATTTATGTACCTAAAAACCATGCTATACCTACCTAAAAAACCCTGAAAGTCAGTTTGTTTTATTTGTAGCTTTACTCTATTGTATTTATTTGTGCTGTTGCTTGTAGTTAGAATATTCTTAATAATATGATAAAATATATATTTTTTTGAAAGTATCGTTTTCCCATAAACATAGCACATACTGTGAAACAAACCTAACCGTGAAAAAGTTGAACTGTTCCACCCCTTATATTTCCGTAATCATTTGGCAGACGGACTCTTTCATCCAAAGAGACTTACAATAGATACAAACTATTCTAAAAAAAAAAAAATACAAATATATATAATGATAGAAGTTTTAAAAGAGCATCTTTATGACAAACTAGCACACTGTTTTACATATGGGGACACAGTATTTTTTTTAGTGCCAAATTTGACCAGAAATTTTGATTTTCCATTTCTAGCCTACAATATGTAGTCTATTCTACAATGTTTATTTATTTATTTTGAAGGTGACGAAGGAAGCAACAGTAGCACTAGTGCTCCAAGTGCTCCTGCTGTTAAACAAAAGGGGGTGGACTATAAGCAAAACTAAACATGCTGGCTATACTATTAGAACAATATGTGCTTTTTTGATTTATAAGATCATCAGTAGTAGGACTGTGATCATGGGGACATACAATTGATGGCTGCATAATTAATATAGATTATTGAAAGTGCTTATTTCATATAGCAGAGAAACTAGATGTGCAGAGTGAGAGAGAGAGGGATTCAGGGAAAGATGATATAGATGGTGGATTCCTAGTGAGCTTTTGAGGGTTTATTTATTTACTCATTCAAATTATGTATGGTAGTCTACCTGTTACATCAACTAACAGGGTTAGCCTACAAGTTTAGCAGTCTGGTGGACACATGAATTGGGTGGTGGTGACTGCACCAACAGAGGTGGCCTGGGGTGGAGTCAAATTCCCGGCCTGATTAAATGACACAATAATCCACTGAAAGCATGTGATAATACTCACAGTCCCTTCAACATCATTTGGATGTCCCAAGGTAAAAAAAAAATCTGATCTGTTCAGAATTGTTGCTCCTACTTGTGCCAAAAATTGTTGTCGTGATTCCTTTTCATTTAAAGCATTTTTTATCTAGAAAAACGAAGTGTAAGTATGATTATACACTTTGCATAAAAATGCAAAAAATTCAACATACCATCTTTATTTGGTCACTGCTTTGTGGATGCATCCAGCATGCCCTGTTTGGCTGCACATTTCGTAGGGCTGTCATGTCAATCACTGAACCTTGGCTGGGGTCTGAAAAGAGACAAAATATTATGATCCAACTGTGTTAAGGTGTGTCTTTCACTATCATTTAGGGACTGTGGAGGTGTACCTTCACATAAAGTACGGGACAAAGTGATTTTTACAATACATGAAAAAATGAATGGTCATTGTAAGTTTATAAAAAAAAAAAAAAGTTACCAAGTACTATCAGACCATAAACCATTGAAGGTTAACTGATCACTTGGTGATACAATTTTTCTAAGGATGTCCTCCATGTTCTTATTCTGTGCTGTGTTATAATGGTAACATGGTACACACCTGGTGCACCTTGAAATTACTGGACAACTGCCCTTTTTAAAGACATTCATCTAGAACAATGCAATAACAAATAAGTATTCATTAGCCGAGCAAATCAGGTTAATTTTACATTAGCCCTGCAGTCTATCCATATAGTACTGAAGTATAAGATTAAAATAGAACCGCTGTGAGCATTATGCAAGTCATGTCAGCTAAACACGTTTACAATGCTTCAGATACATAACACTTCACAAGACTATATGTTGAAACAACAAAACATTAAATGAAAAAGATTAAGAAAGATTAATTACCTACCGATAAACAATCACTGTTAATTAATCCGCCGTTTTCTGTAGACTCTTCTCGGAAGACCAAAGCACGTGCGATCGTTTACTGTCTCTACTGCGCATGCGTCTATGACGTCACCAAAACACAACACCCCGCATCCACGAAACAACGTCCAGTACGTATTGGATCCCATCAAGACACTTAATATTCATACATTCTTCATTACAGCAAAGCTCTCCCAACTCCATTTCCCATAATCCCGTGCTAAGGGCTAATCACCACCAGGTGTTCCCCATTACCACTCCCCTATATATACTGTGTTTGGACTCTCAATAAGTTCAAAGTCTTGTTTACGGTAGTTCTGTCTGGCATTTCCGAGCGGTTTCCCTGTGTTTGTGCCTTCCGTGTTTGATCTTGGATTGTGTATACCGACTGATTCTCTGCTGCCTGCCCCTGACCTCTGCCTGGGTATTGTTACCTGATTTCTGGATATCCCTTGACACACGTGACGCTGTTTCCTGATCTCTGCCTGTTTTGACCCACTCTCTTAATAAAATACTGCAAATGGATCCGAACGTCTCTGACTCTGCGTTACAATAGTGTTGTAGGAATATTGTCCCACTGATAAATACAGTGCAAATGATTCTGTCTCCTTGGATAAAAGTTAAGTGGAAATAAAAATAAAAAATAGACTGAACAGTTCCATGATAATATGTCTGTAACATTTACCACTCTCGTCAAAAGGCACTAGGTATGCGTTTGTGACATTAATAAATAATTGTGAAAATTAATAAAGTTAAATTTATGAAATAAATTAGTAATATTAGTTTTATTACATATTAAATTGGTTGATGATAAGTGAAAATTATTTATGTGGTAATATATATATATATATATGTTCTACCTTCTCTCTTTTCTATCTCATTCTTTTAATGTGAACTGAGTTGGCTACACATGCTTACATTCATAAATGTAAACGTTATTTCTAATTTATTTAATAAATTTAACTTTTTTAATTTTCACAATTATTTATTAATTAATGTCACAAACACATACGATTCATGTATCCAGCAACATCTGATTCAAATATTATGCTAATTAACAGTGAGTGGTGGTTTCAGACATTATAGTACTGACTCTTATTCTGCCTGAAAGAATGAAAAGACCGAGCTGAAGGCGGAGCGATTCGACCAATCAGATGAGAGGAGTGTTTCAGCGCCGCCCACAGGTGCGAATGAAATATTGAAGACATAAACCGATTTGTAAACCTCAAACGAAAAAATGAGAAATCGAGCCAAACTCTCATTTTCGGTTTGTTAAACTAAAACGGAAAAACTTTTCTTATATTGCATTCTAAATAGGAAATGAAATGATCAAATCGTACACGGTCCATGTATCTTTTGGTCATTTGATTGTCTACTTATAAAATAAATAAAGAGAAATGAGAAACGGTTAGATTTTCGTTTGAAAATTTAGCTGGATTTTTCGTATTTTTGTTTATGGGTAAAAAAAATGAGATTATGCTTTAATCACCGATTCACGGCGCTGAACCGCCCCTTTCATCCCTTCTGTACTGCACCGATTCGCGGCAAGCGGCAACCGCAAGCTCAGCAGTTCATTTTTCACCAGGAGAGAAGCGGCAGACGAGCCGAGTTTATTAATCCTGCGGATTCTTTGCTCATGGAATAAAAAAAAAAATATAATAATAATAAAATAAAATATGATATTTTCACGGCTGCTGCATGTTACTGACAAAACAGACTTGACAACTTTATTCATGACCAATAAAATGCCATCTGAATTTTACTTTAGCCTGTGATCTAATTAGTCTACTTTATTTTTTTTTTTTTTTAATTATAGGCTATAGCCTACTTAGAAATGTGAACTGAATTCACGAATTCCATAGATGACCATAATAGAGTGATGGAGTGACCACATTACAGATAATGAGTTCAGACGGGAAACACTGCACCTCTCACTGGTTTCATAATTGCATAGGCCTAAACATAAAATTATTATTATTTTTTTTCTATTTAAATTGCTTATTTTAAAAGTAGACATGTCCAGCTTTTATAGACATGGTTCGTCTGTGATGCATGAGCCTGGTTCATTTCTGACATTTCAGAAAGACGTTCAGGTAGACCGAGATAGCAGAAAGCTCATCCTGTTGAGTGCGAATGAAATATTGATATATATATTTATATAATATATTTTCATGTTACTGAGGGTGTCTTACGACCAAAACTGATGGAGCTGAAGCCCTTTCCTCTGTTATCGGGATGGGTCGGATCGGGATCCGCCGACCGGAAAAGTGCAGCAGACAATACTTGCCACAAGATATAGATCCACATTCTCTTGCTTTTTTGTAATAGCAAATAAAAACATGTTACCTGTGAGGTTTTTAATATCTCAAAATAAAGACTTATGTCGAAATAACGAAATTATATATTTCTGAAAAATATAAAAGACAGGTTGGCATTGCAATCTTAACATTAGAAAACACAACACAGCAGAACATGCGAATGTAGCAACGCAGCGCCACGCAACAGAAATAGTGTAGAGACGACTATGCCACCCTGGGGCTTGCACCCAGGGAAATACCACGCACCCTCAGGTGCTACTCAAGGGAACAGGTTCAAGACTACTAATGAGAGCAAGAGACGGGTCTTACCCAGATAAAACATTTGTTTTACAGCCATTAACCCTAAAACATTCAAGAATGGTCTCGTCAGTTTACCAGTTAAATACCCACCGTTACAAAGAGACCGTAATAAAGCTTTACCTTTAACAGAAGGGACAACCCCCACAGCAAATCAGTGCGTACAAATCCAGAAGCAAGTGACAAACCAAAAAGAAACGAATACACTTCCTTTCTGTTAAGTTTCAGGAATATCACAGCTCATCAAACAATCACCTGTGAATATAAATGCACAGAACACTCAGGGGCAGGGGCGGATCTACCGGGTGGCATAGGGTGGCAAATGCCAGTTGGCAGCAACGAATTAAAAGTTATGGCCAATTTGAAAATTTACGAGCGTGAATCTCCAAAGTCCGACTGCAGTGAACGCAGCAGCACGAGAGGACGCCAGAGCGGCACGAGACTGGTTTGTTTGGAAAACTTTGAGTGCGCGCGAAGCGAGGGGAACCAGGAGGGCGCGAGGAGACACAGGAGGAAAGAGGTCAAAATGGATTATCTATCTATCAAGAAATGAAGCTAAAATGAAAGCACAGTACTAGCATAGTTGTAATGTTGACTTTGATATGATAAATATCAGGTTGAAGAACGTTATTTCGCTACCTAACGTGACAGTGGTGTAGTCTACTACGTGATACGTTATGTTACCCACTTTTAAAAAGCGTGAGGATACGTAACAACTTCGTTTTGTGTCAGAACTTTCACACTTTCATTCATAAATTCACCCCGTCTGTGTTTGCAAAGCGACAGGGATTGAATCGTGGAACTCAGTCACAAATGGAACTTGCTGTATAAAGCAGAACGTCACGGAATTCTGCCATTTTTGAATGAATAAATCAAAAGTAGCGCTGTACATTAAATCAAAACTCGATTTGACAACCTGTCAAAATAAAATTTCCGTATAACTTGAAGAAATTTAAACAGAAATATAGTACTATTGCACAGTAGAGTATGCTATACTTCAAGTAGGCCTAATAGCTAATAATAATAATAGTTTAATTAAAAAACACAGAACTCCGACTCCGTCTACAACCTACCAAAATAAAAGTTTGGTCTAACGCAGAGAAATTATGTAAGAAATTGCACAGTAAAATATACTTAAAAAAGATCTACTAAAACGTTATTTTAAAGGAATATCACACAAGTTTTCATAGATGATTTCATTTAAACTTGCCAAAACAATAACACCATATTTTTCAAAAACAATTTGTAAAAGTACATTTGTATTTGTGCCTATGTTTATTTATTTATTATTATTGTCAGATAATAAAACCTCTGCTTCAGGGACCATATTCATATAACATATAAGACTAAATGTAGCTCTTGACTGGTTGAGTTAGATGGTTAGATTCAAATTTTTGTGTTTATATCTGGTTTTTGCAACTGAGAACCTTTAATAAAACCAAAATTGTGAGAAACAAAGTTTAATGATGTGACAGTGTAAATGGTTTAAATCCTGCTGAATATAAAGCAGTGTTATTCTTTTTTTTATGTTTCTTATTTTGCATATACAGACACAGTCAAAAACAGTTTGCTTCCCCCTCTCACACATCTGCCATTCATAACCTGTGTCTTAACCTTAATGCCTTTCCTGTGATAATGCCCCTTACTTCCTATCACACTTCAATCTCCTATTAAGTGAGATCACATTGTATGGTCACTTATTCCTTATATGAACTGTTTCAAATGCAAGACATTGATTGCATGAGATTAAGTTTGTAAATTGCAGCCTGTGCCCTTCTGTAGTGTGTACATATACTATTTATGATCAAACTGTGATGACTGTGACTAAATTTCAGTATATATACGCCTGCCATATGTTGCCAGCCCTCAAAAATTCCTGCCCCCTTCTCGCCACCACCATCAATATTTTTCTAGATCCGCCCCTGCTCAAGGGAGCAGCAGTCCAGTACTGTGATGGCCCACTGTTAGCTGCATGCAAAGGACAATGAAACTGTAGGATCAGATGCTATACAGAACAGTCGTAAGAACAGCCGTAGATGAAACCAGTGTGAGAAACAGCCGTAGATACAGGCTTATGAAACAACAGCTAGCGCTCTCAGGCCACACCTAAAATACAAATAATAACACGAATAGACATCCACTTTAAACAATCTCCCCCCTTCCACAAGAAGCCACAAGAAAAGTGTGTCTTACCCCATTCTTAGACAACAGCAAGATTTATGCTACCTGTGCTCATCACTTCAGACATGCACTCGCACACACACACACACACACACACACACACACACACACACACACACACACACACACACACACAGCAGACACTCACCACAACCACACACACACCATGCCACACCACGCCACACCACACCACACACACACCATGCCACACCACACCACACACACACACACCAGACAGACACAGACACTCACCACACCATACCACAGATGCACACACACACCAGGGGAAAGCAACCGGACATTAACCCCTGGACCTTTACGGCCCACAAGACAGGGACACAGAGCAGAATGACTATGCCACACTTAGACTTGCTTCATAAGGCCACTAGGCCTCCACTAGAACGCAACACTATGATTGAGCCAGCAGGTGTGATCAACAAGATGCCACTCAATGCCAGCAGGCGTGTCTTCCCATTGGGAATATGCAAAAGTTAAAATGGAAACTGATTCTAATGAATCCACAAACCATGATAAAACTCATCCGGTCACACATACAAAATACTTAAGTACTAAAGTTTGGTTAAAACATTTGTTGATGTATCTTGCATGACAGCACTACAAAAACACAGAACTCTCACCCACCATGTTCTTTGAATATAAACACTGTTGTCATCTCAGTGCAAGTGATTATGGGATATGGTAGGGTGCGAAGTGTCCATCAAATGTAGGCTGCATCCGAAAACTTAGACAGGGGACTCGCTGCCGTATAAGGCAATGAATTTGCAGGCAACGTTTTGAACAAAGGCACCTCATGAAACTGATTTTGGACAGGCTTCTGAGGCAGAGTAATGGTTTAATGATCTACAGCAAAAATATAGAGAGCTTTGGTGATAACTAAGTGGATATTTCATTACTGCTCAGTTTTACTGAACTAATGGCTGCTGATGAATATTTGATTTGAATTTTGCTCGCTCGTGTTTGTTAAATGCGTAACGTTAATTATGTGAGTAGGTCTGCTGCTCATGTCTGAAAAGAATATATGAAAAAGGTCTACACAAATTTATTCCACGGCTCACCAAAATTACAAATAAAAAAAAAAAAAAAAAAAATATTAAGAGCTTATATTATTTAGTACATTTTTGAATTAATTGTAAAAACTAAAATGGGTTGTAAAAATGAAAGTTATTATTATTATTTTTTTAAATTGTGTTCATCATGGTGGGCCGCGGGTTGAGAGCCACTGCTCTAACCTCATCCAGCTTTACACACCTTCACTATGACACCGATCTAAACAGCACACTACTTACATGTCATTTCTATCAAAGTTCTGTAACTGGTCTCAGTTTAAGTTAACCTTCAATAGATTTGTTCATTTTTTCACCACAAGTTTGCAGCAGATTTCAGTCAAATGTGTCGTCATCTAGTTGTTGATCATTTCTTACATAATAAGAGTCACAGTTGTGTGTGGAGCTGTGTATTATCACACATCACCTGTAGAGGGCGTGATGAAGCTCAGCTCTCTGAACTGCTCGCTTAGGGTGAACAAAATACTCATTTACATTTTTATTGGACTTCTTGAACTGTGGATGTGTACTCTTTACAAAGAATCACACCATTTTCACATAATTTGTTTTTTATTATTTTCACAAGTTTGCATCATATTTTATTTTAAGTAACTTTTTTTGTTAGTAACATTATACAGTTTATAAAATAACTAATAAAAACTCAGAAAACTGTCAGGATATTCATTAAAGATATGTTGCTTGTACCACCATTTTTTTTTTTTTCACTTTGCGCATCAGTGCACATGTTCAGAAGTTTTGGGAGTCTTTTATTATTTATGTTTGATCACTGAATATATTAGGCTGTCGTTAGTTCGATGTTTTGTGGACGTGTCCACTGTTGAGTAGATCAGTTCTGTTCTGTTGTCTGTTGTTGGTTCAGGCGGCTTCATATTGGCATAATAATCACAGTCGTATCCGTCACCTGATTGGTCGATTGGGCTTGATGGGGGTTTGAATCAGGTTGCTGTTTGGTTACTGTAGCATAAACAGCAGAGTCTTGTGGGCGGGAGTTGAGGTGTGATGCATGGCGTCTGATTGGATGGAGATGCTGTGGTGATGACATCACTGTTTGGAATCTCCTCATACATAAGCTCAGGCTGAAAAACAACAAAAATGATTTACTAGTGCATATAGATAGTATTCACTGCTCATCAAAAAACAATAATGTAACATGTTTTTCTGATCTTCTACGGTTAAAGATCTGATCACCCACCTCCGTATTGTGCTGCACATTTTGCTGAAATAAAGCTGAAAGGTGCATGAAAAGAGAGAAAAGAATTAGTCAAACCTACTCAAAAAGAACTTTATAATCACAAATAAACTGTTACCTGTCCCAGATTTCCTCTTCTTCTCTTTTTCAGGATGAGGAACGTTCCAGAACACAGAACCAGCAGAACCGAACCCAGACCACCAGCGACAGAAGACCGACCTGAACACAACATTAAACACAAAGCAACACAGTACTGATTCTGATTATATTGGTGAATAAACATTAACAATCTTAAAATTGACAATGACTTTAATTATTGCAATATTCAACATTTGAAAACATTGGAAATTTGTTGCTGTTATATTGTGTAGCCGAAGGGAAACCGCGATAGACCCCTCAGTCCCTCTGAAAACACTCGGCTGATGTGAAACCAGATTAACCACACGAGATCTGATGTGTGCATCACTTTGATCAGGTTCAACATGAGGTAAAATTGATCACAAAAAAAAATTTTCAAACCAATTGCTTTTCTCCAAATATACCACATAATCAATCAGGGGACTATTGCATTGTGGGTATTGTAGTTTGTGTGCTCACTAGTGTTTAAAAAAAAAAAAAAAAAAAACCTTAAAAAAACTAAGTGACGTGACCCATGTTGCAAAGTATGGTCTGCATTTAACCCATTTCAAAGTGCACACACACATCATGTTGAACACACACAACCGTGAACACATACCCGGAGCAGTTTTTGACTTTTGGCTGATTGAGTTGAACTGCAGTACTTCCGGTCATTAAAATCTTGTTGTCTCTCTTTGCTGTTTTGAGGTGTCACCTGACAAGAGAGAGAGAAAAAGTGAAATATGAATGTGTTGCTCACAATTAATAATGATACTTTGTATAAATGTGTCTGTCAGATGCATGAATGCAGATGTTAAGACATCAAAAAAAAACATCTAATGTGATGCTGTGTTCATGTCCAAAAGATTTAATTATGAAATGATTTTATTTTGAGCCGTTCACAGTCTCATAAACTGAAGAACTGTAGATCCACTGGTTGTAATAAAATGACATTTTAAGCATTCAGTTATTTGACATCTGACTCAATATAGCAGATGTTGAGGGAACATGACATATTGGTTTATGTTATGTTTTGAACTGTCTGCTCAGAACTTAAACAAAAAAAATAAATTAATTGTGCCACAATCAATATAAAAAATGTGTTCAGAACAGACTAAATATAAAGCCTCTGTATTCAAGAGAATCAGACTAAATATTAATGATTTGATTGAAATTATGACTTAAATTATTTATCTAAACACAGTGACTACACATTAGCAATAGTTTTTACAAAAATGTGTGTGTGTGTGTGTGTGTGTGTGTGTGTGAGAGAGAGAGAGAGAGAGTGTGTGTGTTATTTTTTTTTTTTTTTTATTTTATTTTTTTTACCTTGTGTGTGTGTGCGTGTGTGTGTGTGTGACAGTGTGTGTGTGTGAGTGAGTGTGTGTCCCAGTGTGGTGTGTGTGTGTGTGGTGTGTGTGTGTGGTGTGTGTTTGTGTGTA